>NW_004443958.1:345431-367528 GCF_000243295.1 Trichechus manatus latirostris
GTTGTGGGGTTGTTAACCAATGTCATAAAACAATATGTGTACTACTGTTTCATGAGAAACTATTTGTTCTGTAAGCCTTCACCTGAAGTGCAATTAAAAAAATAATAAAAATTTTGGTAATCCTCTTCTAATAGGCAGCCACCTTGTGGTTTTTGGAAAAATACAGTTAACACTGTCCTTAGATTGTATAAATATGATGCTCAGATTTTATTTTGTTTGTTTTTCTCTTGCATGGATAGTCTAGATAATTAATGATTCTTAAGCATCTGGGGATCAGTTTGAACCCTAAACCTCACTATGAGAACATATGCTTTAGACTATGTGAATTCAAAGCTAACAAATTAAATGACGTTTCATGAGAGTAGCCTCTTCACAGCAAGTTGGTAGTCTTATTATTTAAAGCAACTGTATCTTACATTGATATAGTATTTTTTCTTATATTCATTCACTACCAATGGCAAATTATTTCCCACAATTTTTAATTAAATTAGGATAACTGATTTAGAAAACATTGGTATTACTTGATTAATCACTTTATAAAAATAACTTGTTGTAACATTGAGGGATAAATAATCACATTGTATAAGGGAAAATGTCTTCCATGTAATAAGCTTTTTACAAGATTAGGGAAGAGATTGTATCTCTTTCATCCTCCAATCTCCTATAGCTCAAATCAGAAAATTTTTTGTATAGTAGGTGCTCAACATTATTTTTTAAATTAAATATCATGCTTAAAGATGTTTAAATATTGAAGGACTCTATGGGCAAAAAATTGAAGTATACAGGAAGCATCAAAAGAAGATGGAAGGAATATACAGAGTCACTGTACCAGAAAGAATTGGTCGACATTCAAATATTTCAGGAGGTAGCATATGATCAAGAACCTGTGGTAATGAAGGAAGAAGTTCAAGCTGCACTGAAGGCATTGGTGAATAACAAGGCTCCAGGAATTGACAGAATACCAACTGAGATGTTTCAACAAACAGACACAATGCTGGAAGCGCTCACTCTTATACGCCAAGAAATTTGGAAGACAGCTACCTGGTCAATCACCTGGAAGAGAGTCATATAAGTGCCTATTCCAAAGAGAGGTGATCCAACAGAATGTGGAAATTATTGAACAATATTATTAATATCACATGGAGAAGAGAATTTAAAAATGATTGCAGCAGTACATCAACAGAGAACTGCCAGATATTCAAGGCAGATTCAGCAGAGCATGTCAAATGAGGGATATCATTGCTGATGTCAGATGGATCTTGGCTGAAAGCAGAGACTACCAGAAAGATGTTTACCTGTGTTTTATTGAGTACATAGAGGCATTCCACTGTGTGGATCATAATAAATTATCGATAATATTGTGAGAAGTAAGAATTCCAGAATACTTAATTGTGCTCACGCGGAACCTGTACATAGACCAAGAGGTAGTTGCTCAAATAGAACAAGGGGATACTGCATGGTATAAAATCAGGAAAAGTGTGCCTCAGGGTTGTATCCTTTCACCATACTTATTCAATCTGTACATGAAGAAGAACACAGCATCAGGATTGGAGGAAGATTTATTAACAACCTGCAATATGCAGATGATAAAACCTTGCTTGCTGAAAGTGAAGAGGACTTGAAGCACTTACAGATGAAAATCAAAGACCACAGCCTTCAGTATGAATTACACCTCAACGTAAAGAAAACAAAAATCCTAACAACTGGACCAATAAGCAACATCACATTAAGCAGAGAAAATATTGAAGTTGTCAAGGATTTCATTTCACTTGGATCCACAATCGATGCCCAGGGAAGAAGCAGTGAAGAAATCAAGTGTTGTACTGCATTGAGCAAATCTGCTGCAAAAACCTCCTTAAAGTGTTAAAAAGCAAAGATGGCACCCTGAGGACTAAGGTGCACCTGACACAAACCATGGTATTTTCACTTGCTTCGTATGCATGTGAAAGCTGGACAATGAATAAGGGTGGCTGAAGAAGAACTGATACATTTGAATTACGGTGTTGGTGAAGAATATTGAATATACCATGGATTGCCAGAAGAATGAACAATCTATCTTGGAAGAAGTACAGCCAGAATGCTCCTTAGAAGTGAGGACGGTGTGACTTCGTCTCACATACTTTGGACATGTTATCAGGATAGGTCAGTCCCTGGAGAAGGGCATCATACTTGGTAAAGCAGAGAGTCAGTGGATAAGAGGAAGATTCTCAATAAGATGAATTGGCACAGCAGCTGCAAAAATAAGCTCAAACATAGCAACGATTGTAAGGATGGCAATGTTTTTTTCTGTTGCACATAGGGTTGCTATGAGTCAGAACTGACTCCATGGCACTTAACAACAACAAATACCTGTCAAAGATGTTGGCTTTCAAGCCTCTAAAATTGCCAGAAGATTTAAATCTACTAGTTATTGCTTTCCCTTAAGAAAAACAGTAAAACTCCAGATTCTCTGTTTGATGAAGTAAATTACTTTGTATTATTAACAGCTATTATTTATTGATTGAGATATAGCTTAATTTCCTTTATTTATTGAGAATAATTAAGAGTTTCTAATCAAAAGAGCAGTTTGAAAAATAATCTAGATAACTGAGTAAACAGTCTCATTACTTTTTAAATGATTGTTATTATTTAACTTATACAGTTATGCCCAGCATAACATCCATTTGGACAACATCTGACCACATATACATCCATGGTCCCATAAGGTTATACAAGCAGTCCCTGGATTATGAACGTCTGACTTATATACAACCCATAGTTATGAAACAACCCTTGTAAAGCCTATTATATTAATAATTGAAGGTACATACAATGGTTCGTAATAATAAATGGGTGCTACTTTGTGATATGCTTCAAAACATTCTTCTTCTTCTTATTACAGTATTATTATGTTAAAGATATTTTAGTGTATCTGAAAGTGTTTTTTTTTAGTTTTTTAATGCATAGAAAAGTACAGTATATACTATATACTAAGACAAACATTTGACTAACTGATGTTAGATACGAACCTTACCTAACTGTTCTGACTTAACGTACAAATTCTACTTAGGAATGGAACTCGTTCGTAATCTGGGGACTCCTTGAATATAATATGGTGTTTGCACAACTTCCAAATCACATAACATCCTATTTCACAGAATATATCATGGACATTAAGGTACAAATGACTGTAAAAATAAGTGCTCCTTTCAGCATTCAACAGTACACTTTAGAAATGCAAAAGTTGTACACAAGGGACTTAAAAATGGTTTCTTCACTATATTTGTGATTATGATAATATCTGAATTATGAATAACTATCAAAACATAAGCTGCTTTTTAACTGCTTCACCTGCAATGAAGTCAAATTTCTGATTATGATATCCGGTACCTCCCAGGAATGGCCTTGCCTGTATAAATAGCTTTAGCTCCAGGTGTTCCCTCAAACTTGTTCACCATCTCTACTAAAATAATCACAAGTCCCCTAATGCATCATTTTCCACAGCTCTGTCTGAACATGAAATTTCCTCTGATGAAAATATCCACCCATCATTATCTAAGTTTTAAACTCCTGCTATTCCTTAGGATTGCTCTCAAGTATCTTGTTTGAGGTCTTCCCTGTACATCCTAGATGGAACTAATTATTTACTGCTTTTAGTAAACATCTCTATTACTGAATTCATAACTGTATTAATGCTTTATTTCTGTTTCCCCTACTAGACTGTGGTCCCACCAAAAAAGAGGCCATGACATATTTATCTTTGTATTCCCCATGTCAAGCGTACAAATTGGCACAGAGTCGATGTTCAAAATATTAGTTGATTAAGTGAGGGAAGAATGAATGAATCTTCTACAGATTTGTCATGTATTTATATTAAAACTTTACGTTTATTGTATCTGAGGCTTATCGTAGCAGGAAAGTAAATATTTCTCTGTAAAACAAACAAAAAAAAAAGAAGATAAAAATCAATGAACCAATATATATTTAGTACATGCTTATACTTGTAGAAAATACTGCAGCCTCTGTTCTTTCTCACAGGGAGTTTCTCTTCTATCAGAACTTCCAGTGCAGGTAGTGATGTTACAGTAGTAACCGAGTAGCCTGGACAAAGTGATGTTCAGGAGGTACCTCCAGGAAGCAGAAGCAAGCAGCACATGATTACAAAATGCCTGCAGACCTGCATTCTAAACCCCTTTATGAACTTCAGCATCAGTATAGGTATACTGATGGTAATGACATGTGCCATTGTTATACATTTGTCCCCTTCTACTTCCAAGTATCGGGTCCACACATTCATTTATTCATTTAACAAATGTATTTTGGGTGCCTAATAAGTTTCAGGGACCAGGCTCAATGTTAGAGACAAAATGGCAAACTAAATGGACATAGTCTTGTCTTCATGACAGAGTATGTCTTTCTAGAGCTTATATTCTAGTAAGAGAATGGTTAAACCCATAATTACCCACATAATCACCTAATTACACTTGTCATAGTAGGGGGAAAATGCTCCATGAATATATTTAACTGGGTACCTAATTTGTTTTGTGTCTAAAATTATTGTAAGCAGTTGGGAAATGAATACATATTTCCTACCCGTAAAGTAGAAGATCAGTGAAAAAGAAGGAGACCCTAAATGAGATGGATTGATACAATGGCTACAACATGGGCTCAAACATAGCAACAATTATGAGGATGATGCAGGACCAGGCAATGTTTCATTCTGTTATACGGAAGGTCGCTAGAGTTGACGCCAAATGGATAGCACCTAACAACAACATCCAACAAGAAAAATCACTTACTCCAATTCCAATTTCAAAATTTCTACAGGATCCTGTTCCTTTTTCCACGTTTTGAAAATACTTACAAATTCTGCTGAAAATCTTTAGAATTATATACACATAATTTGTAACTGAATAAAAGAAACATTTCAAAACCTTAAGAAAATAAGACTGAATATTCCTTTTTGACAATGTCACTGTAATTTCTATATTCAGAAAAGTAAGTTTTAAAAGAAATACAAGCTTGTTTTTAACTTCCTGAATATCACATGATATTATTTTTACCTGTGTATTCAAGATGAAATCCTGCAGCAGAAACACTGATATCTGATTGAAAATTTAGATACAGATTGTTAGATGTACTGTTCAGAAGATGGGGTATTGTTGTTCCTGAAATGATAAATGAAATGCAGGTCAATGATCACTATATAGTAAATATTATAGTGAAATTCAGTAAGTTACCTACTAGCTAGCCAATAGATTATCACTAAATTAGTATCAGTGGGGCTGTATTTCAATAATTTTTAATATAAATAGTTCTCTAACATTCTTCTCTGATTTTGCTGTTCCTGACTATCTCCTAAGAGTTACATATTTGAGATCATTTTAGATTGCTTCCTAAAAGTAGGTAGGGCAAAAGACAGGTGGCAAAATTCAACTCACTAAATTTTATAGGCCACTTAAAATAAATGTTTTGAATTTCATGTGGATTTCAATTTTCCATGCATGAGCTAATAATAAACTTAATTTTAACATATGCATGTGTTTTTATGGTACCATAATGTAAGATTTTGTATGGGTTCAGATAACATAATCATTTATTGCCCCTTAAGGAGCTCTGGTGATGTAGTGATTAAAGTACTCGGCTGCTAACCGAAAGCTTGGTGATTTGAACCCTCCAACTACTCCACTGGAGAAAGATGTGGAAGTCTGCTCCCATAAAGATTACAGTCTCAGAAACCATATGGGGCAGGTCTACGCTATTCTATAGGGTCGCTACGAGCAGGAACCTACTCGATGGCAATGGGTGCGTGGTTGTGTTAACACTGATTATATATATTTTTAATATATGTTCTTCTATAGCAGTAGTTAACTGCTCTGCTGCTAACCAAAAGGTTGGCAGTTTGAACCTATCAGCAGCACCTTATTCTTCGGGAGAAAGATGTGGCAGTCTGCTTCTACAAAGATTACAGCCTTGGAAACGCTATGGGCAGTTCTACTCTGTCCTATAGGGTCACTGTAAGTCAGAATTAACTCAATGGCAATGGGTTTTTTAATACCACATCAAGAATCTTAATGTCTCCTGTGCTCAGACAACAAAGCTGGTAGATGGCTTTCAAAAAATCCCGATGATGGAATGAGTGTCAGTCTTGTCTGTCAGGAAATGCATCATAATGATGTTCTTCTGCACTTTTGAAGTGCATCAGTATTAGCTTATTCAATTATTGAGCTAGGAAATATGAAATATTTACTTGAACTAAATACTTTTTGTTTATTTAACACTGAGCAAAGTAATAGTTCAAAATCCTTTAAATTATAACTTAAGTAGTTTCAAAAGACAGGCATAAAAATAACTGACATTTCTTCCCTATTTTAAGATAATGTTCAACAAGCACATGAGAGTGTTGCATTGTTTTTCAGCAACTAGTTACTTCACAGTTGCTTTTCACAACCTTGTGGACTTTAACCACTGATGCTTTCTATAAAAGAAATCAGAAATAATTCATTACAGAACACACACTTGCTTCTTTTCTGACCTTGCTCTCTGTCCATTGTGTCCTAACTGCAGTCAGTGAATACAGAGGTAAACTGTCTGAAAAGGTGACTTAGCCTGCATTCAGTCTCTAGGAAGATCTTCGTGATGAGGAGTTCTGGCTCTGGAGTCACACCAGCTGGGTCCCAATTCCATTCTGGCATTAGCCCTACAACCTGGACAACCTAACCTCTCTAAACCTCAACTATCTCACAGAACTGCTGGAAAGATCAAACGAAGAAATGCGTGTCAGATGTTTAATTCGGTGCCTGGCGTAGAGCTAGCACTCAATAATCAATAGTTGTTATTTACCATTTTTATCATCTTCATTGTTATATTTATTATTAAGAAAGTGCTACTCCTAACCTATTATGAACAAAAGTATACTCGACATTTTATAGGATTTTCCAAAAAGATTTCACCTAAATGTGATACAGTATTTTTTATGCCTAAGCCAAATTACTCCTGCTCTAGATTTCTTCTTTCCTTTCCTCATTGGCCACGCTGAAAAATTGGTCATCAGAGCTTAAAGCCATTCAAACTTATTTTTGTATATCTAAAATATATGCGTTAATATTTTAGTTATGTTCATATTTCTAGAGTTTAAAAATTACAGTAGTAAAAATAAAGTAAAACTCTATTTTGCCTTCTTTTATTTAAATTTTTATTCATTTTGTTGGTGTTGTTGTTGAGAACATGTACAGCAAAACATACACCAATTCAACTGTTTCTACATGTATCATTTTGTGACAGATTATGTTCTTTGAGTTGTGCAACCATTCTCACGCTCCTTTTCTGAGTTATTCCTCTCCATTAATATAAATTCACTGCTCCCTAAGGTTCCTGTCTAATCTTTCAAGTTGCTATTATCAGTTTGATCTTATATAGATAGTTCCTAAAAGAGCATAATGCTCAAAGCAGACTTTTTTTTTTTTTTTTTTTTGGTATTGTGCTTTAGTTGAAAGTTTACAAAGTAAATTAGTTTCTCATTAAACAATTAATACTAAAATGGTTTTGTGACATTGGTTGCAATTCTCTCCATGGGTCAGTCAACCTTCTCCCCTTCTCCACCCCGGGTCCCTGTTTCCATTCATCTCATTTTCCTGTCCCTTCCTGCCTTCTCGCTTTTGCGTTTGGGCAGGTGTTGCCCATTTGGTCTCATTTATGTGACTGAGCTAAGCAGCACATTCCTCACTTGTGTTATTGTTTGTTTTATAGACCTGTGTAATCTTTGGCTGAAGGGTTAACTTTGGAATCTATTTTGCCTTCTATATGCTGAAGGAAGTTTTTAGATTGTTGCATAAATTACCTTAAAAAATTTGAACAAATAAAATGAAGACAAAAAATAAGGCACTTTGTTGCTTAAACAAACCAAACTATTTTTATTTGTGTTTCCTTCTGGCCTTGTTTTTACATGCATATGTTAATTTTATGCAATGATATTCATTTCATGGAAATAATTTTGTATTCTATTTACTCTACTTACATAGTACCTTGTAACATTACCATGTTGCTACATACCAAAAAACCCATTGCCTTCCAGTGTACTCATACAGACCCTATAGCACAGAGTAGAACTGGCCCATAGGGTTTCCAAGGAGTGGCTGGTGGATTCAAACTGCCGACCTTTTTGGTTAGCAGCCGAGCTCTTAACCACTGCTCCACCAGGGCTCTGACAGTGTCTGTAATTATTTTAATGACTATATAACATTCCATGAGTGGATATATCATAATTACCAAGGTCTATTCTGATTGTTGAAATTTTTAAGTAGTGCTGAATTTTTAACTTTCGTTGATTTTTTTTTCTTTTTAGGAAAAGGAATACATATCATTTGTGAACCTCGGTTCAGATGAAAATATTAGCATTAACATAAAAGCATCAGTAAATAATTATATAAATATAGCAAGAATACAGTAAGGTTTTTAATAGTAATTTCAATATTATCTTTAAAGTCTTTTATATCTGTAATCTTGTAATCTAGTTCACTGTATATAATTTATAAAAGCAAACTAAAACTGCCACATCAGCGTTCTAGGGAGCTCCTTTTTGAAAAGAGATTTCATATTTCTAATTATATCTATATTATAATTAAGCTGAACTCTTTTATTTACCTGAATAACTTCCAAGTCTTGGAGCATTGTTGTCACCCCCGTCATAAAAATCCAGAGAATCCCAATTATGTTCTGTAGCAAAACTGACAACTTGCACCTGTGAAATAATAATTGCTGATAAGAACGCTTATCTACATTTCTAAGCATATAAATGTGCTGCAGTCTAGTTATCCCCCAGGAAGACAGAGCTCAGATCCTGGACCACATCATTGTGGTACTTCATAGAAGAGTTTTAATGGAACTGATTCTTTGCCATTATGGCACTGGCCTACATGGGCTGATTTTTACAAGAAAAGCCTTCCAAACACTGAGCTGTGTTCTCTACGGGGATAACCTTGAGAGTGTCTGTTGCTATCACATTCTCTTGAGAGTGTCTTTGTCATTATCACATTCTCTTTATGAAAAGCTTTGGGTTAATCTTTAATGACACAGTGCCAGAAATTCCAATGCATGTTCCAAACAACTGGTTAACTTTGATGTTTTGAAGTATTATATTCTTGTCAACCACTGAGTTTTCTCATTTGAGAAATAATCATTTCTAACCTACTGAAAAATAATCGGATTTGTGGTCCATGAGTATATAGGATCTTATACAATATGTTTTTTGAACTAGGTTTATCCCTGGATAAAAATACATTTTATTTTCCTTTGCTTGCATTATCTTTTGCTCAATTTCTTCTCTCCCTTTTAAAAAAACAAAAGTAACATTATTATTCCCTATGTACATTTTTCATACGGCTCAGTACAGATGACTGAAAATAATACTTTGTAACCATTTTGGATGCATCTTTTAAAAGTATTTTTTATGAATGAAGATGTAATAACTAAATCACTGTGAAAGACCCAGATGTTGAGAAGGCAAATGCTGGAGCATTATTCTCTCATATCTGTTACAGTTTAGTTAAAGAAAGAGGCATGTGTTACTTCACTGCACATCACTTGGCACAGCTTGGGTTTTTGCAGGACCCTCACAACTCCAGACATTATCTTTTTTATTCTTTGTTGATAAAATATTCTATAGTTTTGGTGAAGGGAAATGGACAGTTTTCTTAAAATATTTATTTATTTGGATAAAATCTGTTAATAATGTAAGCACTGTATTCATTCACTAAATAATTATAATAATTGCATTCATTAAAAATTTCTTATCCAAAAAAATAGTCCATCATCATTCTTTCATTCAGGTGAATGCTGGTCTTCCAAGGGTGAGTGCCACATGGCAACAGATTCCCTGTCTGTGTGACTGGCATTAGACTCAGTGGCCATGTTCCAGAGCAGGAAAAAGCACAAAACTAAGGCTGTATGATCGTAATATAATCACCATGTCCGTAAACAATTATCAGCTTCCTCATCATATTTAATCTTTCTTCTTTTTTAGTTCAGAGAAAGAAATATTACATTCAGCTAAAGGAAAATGCAAGGATTCATTCAAAAGTTGACACTGGGCTAAGTTTAAAATATGGAGAGGTTTTCTACTGAAATAAATTATTGAATGAGTAAAGACAGAGAGAAGGCAAACCATGAATCGGACTTAGTAAGCCATCGGTAATCCAATTTAGCTGCAGTGCAGGGTATTTATATAAGGGAAAATATACATGTAAAGTTAGAAAAAAGTATAGAAAAAATAGAGCTTATTGGATGAATAAAAGAGTTTTGAGTCAAGACAGCCTGGGTTTGCAACTTCTTGGTTCCCTCCATCGTTAGTGTGTGACCTTAGGAAAATTGTTAACCTCTCTGTGCCTTAGTTTACTTACATATATCATTGGAATAATAGCATCTAATTGGTAGACTTGTTGTAAGGATTAAATTTGTTAACATGTATAAAGGACTCAGAATTATACTCAGCCTATACTAAGGATTCAATGAATTTTAGCAAAGGGAGACTGAGAGAGAGAGAAAATAGAAAGAATGAATACCAGCATAATAGTTATGCAGTTGAGGAGTATTCCACCAAAGGGCTTAGAAGGGGAAAAACCATAATTAGAACTGCACTTTAAGTACAGCAATGAATTGGGTGAAGAAAATATAAGGGAAAAGACAGTTCTGAAGTCAATTACAGTAGCCTCTGTGAGAGGCAACAAAAAACTAAACGAGGCTAGCAGCAGTAACGGAAGAAAGGAGGACTGTTATAGATTGAATTGTGTCTCCCAAAAATATGTGTTGTAAATTCTAACCCCTATACCTTTTGATATAATCCCATTTGTGAATGGGTTTTCTTTGTTATGTTAAGAACAGTGTAGGGTGTATTTAAGCCAATAACCTATTAGATATTAAAAAAAGCAGATTAGGCATAGAGAAGCAAGAAGAGATGGGGGAAGATAGCTGCCATACCACATGAGGACCACCAGACAGCCAAGGGCCAAGGAACTTCCTCCGGTGCCCGACAGAGAGAGAAAGCCATCCCCTAGAGCCAGCACCCTGAATCTGACTTCTGGCTTCCTAAACTGTGAGAACATAAGTTTCTGCTTGCTAAAGCCACCCACTTGTCATATTGCTGTTACAGCAGTGCTAGAATAAGACAAGGACCCAGATATTACATGAGTTATTATGGGGTACCTTACAGGATTTTATGTGATTTGAATCAAAGAAGAAGTAAGAGTAAAGATTTAGTAATAATTTATCTTTTTTCCCCAAGTCATTGAAAGTACAGAGGCGGCAAGAAGAAAATTATGGACATCTCCAGGAAAAGCTATTCCCTAGGTAGGAGTCTGTTCAGTAGGCTCAATAATGCCCCAAGGCACCTGTAAATATTACTTTTTATGGAAAAAGCCTCTTTGAAAATTTAATTAAGGATACTGAGATGGGGAGATTATTCTACATTATCCAGGTGGACCGTAGATGCAGTCACTTGTGTCTTTATAAGAGAAAGACAGAGGAATATTTAACACAGAAGAGAAGAAGGTAATGTGCCCACACAGGCAGAGACTGGGGGGATGTGGCCACAGATCAAGTCATGCCAGGAGCCACCTGAAGCTAGAAGAAGCAAAGAACAAATTCTCCCCCAAAGACTCCAGAGAGCCCAGTCCTTCCAACATCTTGATTTTGGTACAATGAAACTGATTTCAGATGTCTAGCCTCAGAAACTATGAAAGAATAAATTTCTGCTGTTTTAAACTGCCAGTTTTGTTGTAATTTGTTATAGCATCCACAAGAAATGAAGGCGATATGCCACTAGGATTCTGGGCAAATTGTGAATGTAGTATTGGTGTAATAAACGCATCGAGGGTGTAGAAGCACATAATGACCGAGAGAGCTACCAAACAATACTATGGGATATTACAGGAGACCCAAAAAATGACTCTGGACCCACTATGACAAAAGCCAAATGAGAGTCAACAAATAAAACATATTTTAAAAGCAGCTACTAACTCAGCCTTCAAAGTTTGGATTAGATGGAATTGTCTATTATGGCAATAGGCTAGCTTAATGAGGAATACATTTGCAATCATTAGACAAGGCATACCAAAAAAACCTGCTGCCATCGACTCGATTCCAACTCATAGTGACCCTATAAGACAGGGTAGAACTGCCCCATAGAGTTTCCAAGGAGCATCTGGTGGATTCGAACTGCCAACCCTTTTGGTTAGCAGCCATATCCCTTAATCACTATACCACTAGGGTTTCCAGACCAGGCATACAGACAAACAAATGCCATTTTGCTTTGTTTAGAAGATTACATTAACTCATGATGCTCATTCTACAAATTAATGTAATTATGTAACCAGTATTACTTTCCATGATTCATAAAATAAAGATTGCTCTTTGCTTGAAAATTATCACTGTGATTGTTGAATTTAGCTCCGTTGGAATTTTCCTTCCCACATGCTTTGCTAAAAAACAAAAACAAAATGAATTCACACCTCCCAACAAACTTTTCGCTTCATATTAATGCAACAAATTGGTCTATCTCTTGACATTATTTCCAAAGATGGTGCAATCATTATATATTATTCGTAATTGTTTCAGCATTCCAAATATTTCTTCTCCTCTTTCCACCATTCACTATCTCATTTCATCTCATATATGATTTACTGAATATTCATATGATTGTTTATTCACACACATATTCAGCACAATGGAGTCAAATAAAATAATCATTGCTTTAAACCTGGTGTACTAGGCAGGTAGGTGTATCTTGTCATTTAATGATAAATATGACTTTTAGGTGAAGTTAGTTCAATTTCAAGCATACAGATGTGATTTAGCAGTATGTCTAAGATTAGCATTCACGTAGAGGGTTAATTCCAAAAATAAAAAAGTGGTAGTCTTTCAGTCCAACATGCTTCACACTCTCTTAACTTACTAAATGCCCTACTAAAATTTTGTTTTCTAAATTGCAGTTGTGAAACAAAGCACTTCCATGGTGAAAGATTTAACTGTGTCATTGATATGTGTCTGGTTTTGAAGAGTGTTTGCATGGGGCAAGTAATATACAATATAGCTTTTTTTTTTTCCAGATATCTTATTAGTTCATTATGCTATGGTAACTCTACAAAATAGTCAAAACTCCACTGATTCTGCTAGTACTTACTGATTCATTCTAAAAATACTTACTGAGCGTGTACTGTCAGGTACTGTGCTAGCTGCCAGAACAGATTTGTTTACTGCCCTCATGAGCTTACAGATAATTAAGTAAATAATAAGAGTAGAGTGTGGTAGGTATTATGATAAGGAAATAATAAGGGGCTATAAGAACACATAGCAAGGAGACTTAACCTTGTCACAAGTTCATGGAAAGCCTTCTAGAGGAATTGTAATGAAGTTGAGACAGAAATGATGAGTACGAATAAGCCAAATGAAGGTGGATCAAGGATAGTGCAGCAGGCAGGGGGAACAGCATGCGCGAAAAAGACCAGAGATAAGAGAGAGTCGAGCTTTTATAAAGAACTGAAATAGAGTGAATAGAAGAGACAAGAAACGAAGGCAGAGCACACAGGTGTGATCAACCGTGTCAAGGAATAAAGGAGGTGGGGGACAATTGAGGGATTTTAAGCTGGAAAATGACAGTATTATATTTTTATTTTTGAAAACATTACTTTGTTTGCCCTATGGGAAATGGATGAGAAAAGAATAAGAACCTGGAACAGTGATAATGGCCACCTGGATTTCGGTGGTTAAAGTGTAGATGGAGAAAAATAGACTCACTTGAGAGATTTGTGGAAGAAAGACTTGATGTATTTTGTTGTATCAAGTAAGATCCAGAAGAAAATTATCAAGATTTCTTGCTTGAGCAAGTAAATAGATGAGGGGCCCGTTCTGAGACAGAGAATACTGGGGGAAATCTCACAATTTTGAGGAAAAATCATGAGTCAATTTGGACAAGCTGAATTTGAGATGCTAGCAAGTAGAGGGTCAGCAAAAAGTGGAAGACCCTCAAGGAGGTAGATGGACACAGTGGTCACAATAATGGGCTCCAAGAAAGCAATGATTTTAAGGATGCTGCCGGACCAGGCAGTGTTTCATTCTGTTGTTCATGGGGTCACTATGAGTCGGAAATGACTCGACAAAACCTAACAACAACAACAACAGCAAGAAGTTTAGCTGAACATTTCCAATACTGTTATGTATCTCAGGTTTCTAAAAGGAAAAGCTTATGAATCAATTGAGAAAGTAATCAAGTTATTTTTATGAAAGATATAAATACCTTCCATACAGTATATAAAGAATCAGCAGTAAAATGCCATCAATTTATCGAGAAATAATCTCCTTGTAAAGTAAAACAGTAGGTGGAAAATACCTCCCCGAAAATGATCACAATTAAAGTAACATGGAAGAAAGACACTGTTGATTGCCTATGGAACAGCACCACGCTTCCTTGTTAATAGAGACTTGGTTTTGTTCAGTTAAATGAAAATTGTGCATTCCGGGGAGGCTGAACTCCTCACCAGCTCAAGGACTTTAATCTTGATTTGTTTGAGCCAAATCATACTGAATCTTTTTGGTTGAGGAATGAATATGATTGCAATTTTGGACAATAACACATAAGGGAAACTCGGCTGGCAGGCTTCTGGAAAAGTTTTCTTAACTCTGAAAAGATATATAAGATAGGAATGCTCCATTCTGGCCATTGGCTATTGCTGTGTAAGGCTGTTCTGCATGAAATTGTTGTGACCATCTGAAGGCCACAAGGACTGAAGTCAACATGCTGAGGTCAGAAGAGCAGAGAGATGGAAATAACCTGGGTCAGGAATGACACAATTGAACCTCTGAAATAAATTACCCTTGACTCATGTTGCCTCAGAACTTCGTGCTTTGTGGAGCAACACATTTTTCTTATCACTTATGCCATCTTGAATTGGGCTTTCTACTACTTGCAGTTTAAAAACAAACAAACTCATAATAAATATCTTTCTAGTAATAAATTCAATCATTTCAGTCAAAAATACTTGCTGAACTTCAGAAATAACATTCATCCTGTCATCTCTGGAAAGATTAACCTCGAACATACAATGTAGAGACGAAAATTCTAAATATCCTTACCTGAATGCCAGCTCCCTCCGGCACTGTGATCTTCCATACACAATTCAGATTGTTGTCATAAGGCTCAGGGTATCCAGGAGACAAAATAGTCCCTTTGCGCTTAGTTAAAATTCCACCACAGGGCACTAAAAGAATCCAGGAGAGGGAGTTAATTCTAATGCAAAGGATCAAAGTAAGAAAAAAAAAATAGCAGAGATAGCACTTCAGACATACACTAGACTTTTCAAACACAACCAAATAATATGACTTTTTAAAGCTCAAAAGGTCATGAAAATTTTCTTCATGTACCACAAAAACTTTTTAAAAATTGTTAGCATTAATGGATGACTTTTAATGGCACATCTAAGGTTATACTATAAGTAACTCAATAGCAGTATATCATTTTTATTAAAAACTAAATAGTACACCAACTATATTTGCCTTAAAATATCTCACATCGACATATATATATTTTAAAAATTGTTTGAAATTATTTGTTACTTTTCTCCTCATACGTTGGAATCGACTCAGTGGCAATGGGTTTTGTTTCTTTTTTGATATGATGATGATAACAGTTATCACTAACACTTATATAGAGCCCACCATGTGCTAGACATTCTTCTAAGCAGTTTACATATTTTAACTCATTTAAGCCTCCCAAGAATCCTATGAGATATTAATAATTATTTTCCCCATTTGCATTAGTTCCCTAGGGCTGTCATAACAAATGATAATAAACTGAGTGGCTTAAAACAACAGATGTAAATTTTCTCACAATTCTGAAGGTAAAATTCTTATAACACTAGTACTATCAGCTTGGTTCCAGGACTGAGCTAACTCACAGTTCTTAAATAATGGGTGATTTTGGACATGTTCTTTAAAATAAACTCTCAGAAATTCAGTTGCCAGATCTGTGAAATAGGGATGCTATTGCCTCCAAAGGACATTTGGAAATAGAGTAATAAAAAGGGGAGAAACAGATATGTCTATAAGCAGCAACAGAACGCCAAGGATTGCTGGTAGCCATCAGAAAGTAGGAGACAGAAATAGGACAGCTCGTGTCTCAAAGCTCTCAAAAGGAGTTGACATGTCCAATACCCTGATTTGCACATCTAGCCTCTAGAACTGTGAGAAAACACGTTCTCTTCTTTAAAGCCACTCATTTTGTGGTATTTTGTTGTGGCAACCTAGAAAACTAAGACAGCTTTATTTTCTTACTAGCCTATGTTATTGAGTTATATACAAATTCAGTGTAAATTGTTTACAAAGAATTTTTGCTTCCTTTATAACAAAAACCAACAGTTTTGTATGATTAGGGTATAGCATTCTAGGAGTGGAGTATAAATTGCAAAATAGAGGCTCAACTCAAAAATAGGAGAAAAAAAAGTGGTTGATGAAGTTCTGATCTGAGTTTAAAGAAAATACTTTATGGATGTTCATCTCCACCCTCACTGCCATTGTCCTAGTTCATTCTCAGTTTATTTTTCTAGGTTACTATAGTAGTCACTTAAATGACCTCCCTGTGGCTGTATATTTTCCATGTAATATATTCTCCATATTACTGTCAAAATGATCTTTCAAAAATTAAAATGCTACTTCCCTGCTGAAAATACTTTAAAAATCTCCACATTGCCTCAGTCCTACAGATTAATCTAGTTTCCATATTTTTATGCAAATAATACACGCCTTCTATGTTCATTTGCCAACTGCACCCTCCCCCTGCAAGGTAGTCTCTGAAGCACACTCTTACGAAAATACCTGGGAGCAGGGGGAGGGCATGGGTTGGCAAACAAACATAGAAGGCACACTTTATTTGCGTAGAAATATTGTAATTGTATTAGCCTCTAATGACATCTCAAGACTGCTATATACCCATGCATTCTCACTATCTCACCATCCTAATCCCTCTTCCCAGTCCAGCCTACTCAACTAATATGTTCTCTTAATGCTGTGACTTGGCATGTCCACCTTTCACACAAGTAGCACCTACCCTTCCAAGGACATTCAGTGTTCCTGTTACCTTTTTAATTTACCCTTAGCTGACTCCCTTGTGGTAGGTATCCCCATAGTTTTCTTGTACCAAGTGCTTTCCTATACATCTATATCATAGTATACTCCACTGTATGCTTTCATATTCTTTTTACATGTCACTGTCTTCTAACAGACTTAGCTCTGAGAAGATGAGGTAAACACTTTTTTTGCCTGGAACTCTGCTCACTGTGGTGTCAAGATTGTAACTCTTCTGTCCTTTTCACTCTAGATTTTCCTTCCATGCAGCTACAGTGACAAGCTATTCCCTCTACCTTATTTTCCATCTTCTCCTCCATCCATTTCAATCAGGCTTTTGTCCTCATCACTCTATTAAAATAACTACATCAAAGTCACCAGAATTGTGTTGTGAAATACAAAGTTCAGTGTTAATTTGCATTTTACTCAACCTATGAGCACATATTTCCCACTGTTAATCACTCCATCCATCTTGATCCTTTGTTTGCTTGGTCATCAGGACATCACACACTCCTACTTTTCTTCTATATCACTGGTTGCATTCACAATTTCTTTTTGTAGCTCACCCTCCTCCTTTGGATCCACTAAATTTTGTAACATTCTTAAACTTGGTCCTAAACTGTCTTCTCTTCCCTTTATAACTACCAATTCTCAGTAATATTATCCATTTTCATGTCATCTTTATATTATCATTTCTAAATGTTTATATCCAGTCCTGAATTCTGCCCTGAGTTCTATAATGTCTACTAAGTATATCAAATTTAATATGTTCAAAACAATACTTTTGACATTCTTATCCACCCACAGTCTTTCCTATCTCAGTAAATGTCACCACCATTCCCCCAGTTATCAGTACAAAAACCTAGCACTCACCCTTGATTTCTCTTCCTCACATTCAAAAGTTCACAGTCACATCTACGTCAGTAAACACTGTCAGGTCTACCTGCAAAATATATCCCAAAGCTTACCAATTTTCATCACTTCGATCGTGACTGCTTTTCTATCTAAATCATGTTGTCTTTCATCTCTACTACTGTAATAGGTGCATAATAAGTTTTATTTATTCTAATCTAGCCCTCCTTATATAAACCACAGTGACTTTTTACAAACTAAGATCACATCACTCCCTACCTCAATGAATTCTCCCATCACTTAGATAAAATTCAAACTCACCCTGGCCTTCAAGGCACTATATGACCTGGCTCCTGCTCTGCCTCTCTGTACTCATCTCCTCGCACTCTCAACCAACCTTCACTCACTTTCTAACATCTGGGATTCTAACTGAGAGATCTTGAACATACCAAGATCTCTTTCCTCCTCACAGTCTGTACACTTGTTCACCACCACCTCATTGAGGGTCTTCCTCCTTTTCCTCTGACCTTCTGCTTTACCAAGCATGATGTCCTTCTCCAGGGACTGGCCCATCCTGATAATATGTCCAAAGTATGTGAGACGAAATCTCACCATCCTTGCTTCTAAGCAGTATTCTGGATGTACTTCTTCCAAGAGAGATTTGTTAGTTCTTCTGGCAGTCCATGGTATATTCAATGTTCTTCACCAACACCATAATTCAAATGCATCAATTCTTCTTCAGTCTTCTTTATTTCTTTACCAGCTTTTGCGTGCATATAAGGTGATTGAAAATACCGTGGCATAGGTTAGGCACACTTTAGTCTTCAAGATGGCATCTTTGCTTTTTAACACTTTAAGGAGGTCTTTTGCAGTAACGTTTCCCAGTTGTTTGACTTCCTGACTGCTGTTTCCATGGGCATTGATTATGGATCCAAGTAAAAAGAAATCCTAGACAAATCTAGTCTTTTCTCCGTTTATCATGATGTTGCTTATTGGTACAGTTGTGAGGATTTTTGTTTTCCTTATGTTGAGGTGTAATCCATACTGAAGGCTGTGGTCTTTGATCATCATCAGTAACTGCTTCAAGTCTTCTTCACTTTCAGCAAGCAAGACTGTGTCATCTGCATATCACAGGTTGTTAATGAGTTTTCCTTCAATCCTGATGCTGCGTTCTTCTTCATATAGTCCGGTTTCCTGGATTATTTGCTCAGCATACAGATTGAATAAGTATGCTGAAAGAATAAAACCCAGACACACAACTTTCCTGACTTTAAACCATGCAGTAAACCCCTGTCCTGTTCAAACGACTGTGTTTTGGTCTATATACAGGTTCTGCATAAGCACAATTTAGTGTTCTGGAATTCCCATTCTTCGTAATGTTATCCATAATTTGTTATGATCCATAGAGTCGAATGTTTTTGCATAGTCAATAAAATATAGGTAAACATCTCTCTGGTATTCTCTGCTTTCATAAAAATACATCTGACATTAGCAATGATATCCCTTGTTCCATGTATTCTTCTAAATCTGGCTTGACTTTCTTGCAGTTCCGTGTCGATTGACTGCTGCAACCACTTTTGAATGATCTTCAGTATAATTTTATTTGTGTGTGATATTAATGATATTGTGTGATAATTTCTCCATTTTGTTGGATCACCTTTCTATGGAATGGGCATGTGTATGGATCTCTTTCGGCTGGTTGTCCAGGTAGCTGACTTCCAAATTTCTTGGCATAGACTAGTGAGCACCTCCAGGGTTTTGTTGGAAGATCTCAGTTGGTATTGAGTCAATTCCTGGAGCCTTGTTTTTCCACTAATACGTTCAGTGCAGCTTGGGCTTCTTCTTTTAATACCTATGGGTTCTTGATCATATGCTACCTCCTGAAATGCCTAGGGCCGTATATTGTCAAAGCTATCAGTGGCTGTAAGGGGTTATTTGAATCACAGAGTCTCAGAGGGAAGAAAGCCTGGGGGCTTATGTGACTGAGAATTTTAAGAAAGCTGAAGTGTAACAAGGTCAAATTTAGAAATAAAAACTCACTCTTTGAGTTACATTTGTTCCAAGTGAAGTTTTCTTATCAAAACTTTATTGTGTTTTACTGTAATTTACCTAAGAATGATGATATTACAGATTTGTACCAAAACCCAAGAAGCCATTGCTGTCGAGTCAATTCCAACTCATAGAGACCCTAAAAGACAGAGTATAATTGACCCATAGAGTTTCCAAGGCTATAATCTTTATGGAAGCAGATTGCCATATCTTTCTCCAGCAGAGTGGCTGGTGGGTTAGAACCATCAACTTTTAGGTTAGCAGCCAGTGCTTTAACCACTGGGCCACCAGGGCTCCTACAGATTTGTACATTATCAAATACTGGTTGTTTAAATTTGTGGATCCTCTAATTTAGTATTCGACCAACTAACTATATGTACAACTCAGATTTCACATATAATGGGGGTGCTCCTTAGTCAACAGTTTCGTTTTAGTATGTCAGTTGTGTGCAAAATAAC
This sequence comes from Trichechus manatus latirostris, assembly GCF_000243295.1. NCBI lineage: Eukaryota > Metazoa > Chordata > Mammalia > Sirenia > Trichechidae > Trichechus > Trichechus manatus. Next base: position 365,879 of record NW_004443958.1, read on the forward strand.
TGAACATTTTATTACACTTTACTTTTTTTTTTCATTTTAATGAGAGAAAAGCAGAAAGGAAAGTGTTGATGGTAGTAATAAGAACTGTGAAAGGGAAACAGTACACTTGAGATGCATTAGGAATGCAGAAATCATTAGGAATGCAGAGAGCTGCATTCTTTGGTTTCAGTTGGATGCTCACTTGGCTTAAGCTGTTAATTGAGCATTCACCGAATTGTGAAGGCAGAAAAAAAATAGTCATTCCAAATAAAGTCCTGTAAATAGTTTGCCAAAGATTATATTTAAAAGGCAAAATCTAAAGTGGAATTTTTTTTCTGTCTCAGAATAAAATTCTTCGTGTGATACGTAAATCTTGTGTTTGTGTTTCACCTATGTATCTTCCCTATAGATTTTCAGAAGAGTTTGAAAAGCCAGACTGCTTACAAAGATCTAAGCAAGCAGAATGAGCAAGAGCATTACCATGTGGTGAAACACTGAAATTGAAGACGCATGAATTCTGGAATAGAGAAGTTGGCCAGAGTTGTTAAATTTCTATAAACATTCAGGAAATTAGGGCAGTTATTTACTAAAATCCATTCATTGAACCAATGTTTATTGAACACCTCTCATGTGCCAGGTTCTGTTCTGGCTGAGCATAAAAGCAATATAGCAATGAGGATAGTGTGGGGAAGAGACAGATTTATATATATATATATATATATATATATTCTATACTAAAGTGGGTGGAGATAGTTGCTATAAAAAGGAAAAGCAAGGTAAGGTATAGATAGTGAATGAGGGATGAGTGGCATTAAATTAGGATGGTCAAGGAAGATAATCAGGTGAAGACTTGGATGAAATGATGCAGTGAGCCAAAAATATATCCAGAGGATGCACGTTCCAACCAAAGGGAACAGAAAGGTCAAAGGCCGACAATATTTAACAGATAACACAGATGTTGAAAATGAACACAAATTGAAGGTAAGTTTTTGATATCAACCTGAGATAGCTGTCAATTTGTCTCTCATATTTGAATCTTTAAAATATTGAGCTTAATATTTTTTAGCCAGAACATTTTGAATCTAAAAATATTTATAGTTGAAAATAGAAATGTCAACTATATTTTCATTTCTGTAAAGTTTAGTAACTGGACCAAATGGCAAAACTTAAACTGGGATGGGAGCGGTGGAGGGGGAGGAAACTAAACAGACAACAGATAAGTGGTAACTTTGCTGAAGCGTAAGGCACTACACAACACTGAGGAAGCCAGCAAAATTTGTACAAGGAAAGGTCATGGAAGCTCCATAGACACATCCAAACTCCCTGAGGGACTAAATTGCGGGGTGGAGGGCTGTGGGGACCATGGTCTTGGGAACATCTATCTCAACATGCATAACACAGTTTATAAAGGCAATGTTCTACATTATACCTTGGTGAGTAGCGTCTGGGGTCTTAAAAGCCTGTGAGCAGCCATCTAAGATACTCCACTGGTCTCACCCCTTTGGGAGCAAGGGAGAATGAAGAGAACAGGAAACAAGGAAAAGATTAGTCCAAAGGACTAATGGACAGCAACTACTATGGCCTCCATCAGACTGAGTCTAGTATAGCTAGATGGTGCCCGGCTACCACCACTGACTGCTCTGACAGGGATCACAACAGAGGGTCCTGGAC
>NW_004443958.1:368012-415219 GCF_000243295.1 Trichechus manatus latirostris
CCTTCCAAGGTCGAGAAGGGAGAGTGTTGACATGTCGTGGGCCAATGTCATAAAACAATATGTGTACTGACTTGTTTAATGAGAAACTATTTGTTCTGTAAACCTTCACCTAAAGTATAATAAAAAAAAAATTAAAAGAAAAAAAAACTGAACTGTCTTCCAAGTGTTATTTAGAATCACCATCTTTCTATTTCTTCTCTGACACAGATCCTTATGTCCTTCTGAGTACATATTCAATTTTCTGGATTTATACCTGTTCTACAAGGAAGAATATTATAAAATGGTATGAGGTAATATTTCCTTTGCGTATGATCTTGGCAGGAAACACAAGCTATCTGATACAATTTTCTATCTGTAGGTATGTAATTTTAAGCTAATTCAAAATATAAGGTAGTCTGTTTTATGTTTAAAGACTCTTGATGAATACAATGACAGTTGTCAAAAAGCCCAGAGGACTATAGACACCTGGATCTCTGAGAGGGGTTGTATGGGCTCCTGAGTACACATTTTTTCCTGTAAAGTAGGAAGTGAGTTCAGGCTGAGTCTAGGCTGTGGATAGTAAACTAGCATTTACTCCTGAAGTTGAATGTCAGCCACGGACCAGGGTTTGGTGTAGGCATTTTTCATAGGCTCTTAGAGCCTGGTGGGAGCTGCCGTCCTTGGTGAGGTGAATCCACATTCAGATAGTGTAACACCCCTTTTATCTATACGTATTTTTATACCTGATGGCAAAAACACTGGATTGACAAATTGACACATCTGACATACAAAAAAGCTTTGTAACTAACATGTAGAATAGGGGCATTTTATGCTTCATACAAAAATTAATATTCTACATGCCATTTTCTGACTTGTCTAGGCACAGATCAACAACATGATTTATGGTTTATAGTTACATATTCTCTAATCTCCGTATCTCACATATGTTTTCTGATCTTCCCTCACTTCCCTTACCTCTTTTTACAGTCCCCCTACGTAGTGTATCATAATGAATAATTATGATTTTACTTGAAAAAATTATTATATTTCCCCAAAGTCTTTCTTAAAATTTTAAATGCAAATAAAAGTCTTGTATGTAAGGAATTCTAAATTATCAGAGCTGGAAAAAATGACAGATATTGATTTTCTCAGCTTTTTCCAAAATGCAAAAATATTCGGTGGAAGATAAGTTTTACACACAGTAACTTTAAATTGTTGTTAAAACAACATATTAGCAAAAGAAAATCAGTATTACCAAACCCTTTATCTGCACTACATGCAAATTCCATATTTTAGATCCAATACCTTTAGAACTGGAGTCTTCTCTCCTGATTCTATGGTGGATTTGTAATAATAACAATAGTGGCAATAGCAAAACCAATTAATAATTCTTGAGTACTTACTAGGTTCCAAGAACTATGCCAAGGCCTTTACTGGTTTTAAATCATCTAAAAGTCCCAATAAATCTATAAGGAAGTATATTTACATTCCTATTTTATCAATATGGGAATTGAGGATTAAAGATATTCTGCAAATTTTCCATAATCATGATATTGCTCTTGTTCTGTGCCATTAAGTTGGTTCCAACTCATAGTGACCCTATATGACAGTTAGAACTGTCCCAAAGGGTTTCACAGGCTGTGTCTTTACAGGAGCAAATTGCCAAGTCTTTCTTCCCACGGAGCCGCTGGAAGGTTTGAATCCCCAACCTTTCGGTTAACAGCCCAATGCTTAACCATTGTGCAACAGGGCTCCCTTAATCACGCAATAATTTACCCTAATTCAGTCTTATGGTCAAAGCTCAAGCTATTTACCCAAGATTAAATTAACTTGTGCTGAGAACTTGCTAGAATTCCCAGTTGTGAGGACTGTATTCAGTTTTACATGATTCTTTATAATGTTTCACTGTTATTAGGACATTATCATTATAAACATACAAACAGAACCTTTAAGGAGCAATTAGTAAACTTATGCTTTAGTGCTTTGCATATCCAGGGTTTTGAACACTCTTGAAGAATAGATGATTTTTTTTCAAAGGTATTTAAAGATTAATGAGCTAGTTTATGAGTTTCTGTATGTCATCACATCACTGTTTTTATAATAGACGAACATCTTAAAAAAATTTTCATCACACACACAAGACTAAAAGAAGATGACTATTTACCTAAATACTTTCTACTATATGACATTGATATTTTCTATCAATACCTACATAAATATACTAAAAATGCCAAAGAAATTATAATTTAGTATTAATAATTAATAAGTAATTAATAATTACTGGGAAAAGCGAAGCAGAAACAATGATTAATTCCTGACATTCATAAAGAAACATTTTAAAAATCCATTGTGAAACTGAAGAGATTTATTATCATCATGCATCTATCTTCAATTATTAAACTGATTTAAAGCAATGTAATTTCCGATTTATGCGTATTGCATGACTAATTTTGGCATAGATACATAGGAACATTTCTTTCAGTTCAGGATTCCTTCAGTTTAAGATAATCTATTTATTTCTATTTTATAACAGGAGACGTCAACATATATTGTGGTTCAGAAGGAGGAACATTATTTGTCTTGTTTTTGTGAGTGCAAGTACTATATGTCCCATTAACCTTAGCCCTATGCTTGGCACAAAATAGGAGGAACATCAAGTCTGGTTGATTTATTCTCCTTTACCTTGTTGACTATCAAAAATATATTTTAATAGGATCAAACATTCTATATTGCAATAAAACACAGAAAGGAAATTAGAAAAGAATTAGCTTATAAGCAAAACAGAGAGAAGCAGTACTTCATCAAGTATCTTGGGCTTTGGAGACAGAAAAACTTAGCTTCAAATCTTGCCTCCACTTTACCGTACTATGGTATACCACTTGAAAAAGAACTGTTTGGAGCCCTGGTGGCACAGTAGTTAAGAGTCTAGCTGCTAACTAAAACTGTCAGCAGTTCAAATCCACCAGCCTATGGAAACCCTATGGGGCAGTTCTACTCTGTCGTACAGACTTGCTATGAGTTGGAATTCACTCAGCCACAAAAGTTATACCTCCCTTGTTGTTGTTGTGTGCCCTGGAGTCACAGCAACCCTACAGGACAGAGTAGAACTGCTCCATAAGGTTCCCTACGCTCTTAGCAGCCTAGAGTTTAACCATTGTGCTTTCAGGGTTCCTTCTCACTTCTCTTAAACCAAATAAACAAAAAAATTCATTGCTGACAAGTTGATTCATATTCATAGCGACGCTATAGGACAGAGCAGAACTGCCCAATAGGGTTTCCAAGGCTAAAAGTCTTTACAGAAGCCGACTGCCACATCTTTCTCTAGGATGCGGCTGTGGGTTTGAACTGCCGCGCTGTAACCACTGTGCTAGCAAGGCTCCTTCTTACATGTTCTAGTCTCAGTTTCTTCATCTGTAAATGGAAAGGTCAGAAGTTGGAACCCACCAGCCGCTCTGCTGGAGAAAAGACCTGGAGATCTGCTCCTTTAAAGATTAAACCCATTGCCATCGGGTTTCTAAGGCTGTGATCTTTGCAGAAGCAAACTGCCACATCCTTCTCCCGCAGAGTGGCTGGTGGATTCTCACCACAGACCTTTCAGTTAACAGCCAAGCGCTTAACCACTGTGCCACCAAGGCTCCCTCCTTAAAGGTACAGCCTAGTAAATCCTACAGGACAGTTCTACTCTGTCCTGTGTTGTTGCTATGAGTTGAAATAGACTCATGGCACACAATGACAACAAATTCAGAGAGTAAACTCACTGTAGATTTGTTCTGAAGATTATATTAAATAAGTATTTAAATTACCTAGCATGGAACCTGGCAAATAGTAAGCATGAAGTAAATGGTAACCATATCAAAAATTATGATTATTTAGCTAAAAGATGAGAAAATTGTAGTTTCATTTACAATCCTCCAGTGTTTCAAGTTATTTTCTGACGGTGATATTTTAACAAATAATAGAATAATAAAAGAATAATTCACATTTAATTATTGCAGTTGTTAGTCTCAGTTTATATCATTATACTAACACAATTATTATGTCTTGGTTTGAGTTATAGAAATATATTCTACCTATTAGATTAGATATATTCTATAAAAATATATGTCCTATGAATGCACATCAACAAAATTTATCATTATTCTTTCCTCAGTAAGAATAAATATACCTTCCATATAATTTCACAATTTAAAAATAAATTTTATTCTAATGACCTATAAGCTGTCATGGGAACCAAATGAGTTTAAAAGAATTAAATATAAAATTATGGACACATGTCTTCTTTTCTAGGTATGACAAGATGTGTTATCAAAAAATGTTATATATTTGTAAGTGTGCATGTTACATGTGTGCATACACTTAAAATGGCTTCTCTATGGGAGAGGAGAGAATTGAAGTTATGAAAACAAACAAAATTCTGCTTAATTTTATTAAAAAAAAAAAACTTAAATTTTTCAAATCACATAACAATAAAATTTCAGTGAGAAAGAACTCAACCTATTAGAAATATCTATTAACCTGAGATTAATTTTTATAATTTTTCTATTAACTTAATATTATGTAAATAAAAGAATAATTTCTAGATATGCTAGCACAAGGAAGAGAGCAATTTCCCAACCTTCTACATTTTCTAAGTCTATGAAATTGTATAAGAACCAAAAGTCATTGTGATGATGCTGAAATACTACAAGATTGTTAACCATTAAAGAGACCACAACTTTAGACAGTATAAACTGTACTTACCAATATAAATTAGATATAGTATTTCATAAATAAACTTTGAAACAATGAGATTTCTGGCTAACCCTATGCATTCTACTTATTCAAAATGTTACCACTTATATATTTATGAAAGACTAGGAAAATTCCTTATTTTACACCTTTTCATACATATTTGTAATGATTAGGAAAAGTAAAAACAAACAAACACAAGTTTATTTGCTAATACATATGTTGTAATTTAAAGTAAAATATAAAAAAAATCAGCTTCTGTGATTATTAAAAGGTATGTGAATTCTATATACAGCAGCATAGGAATCTTTGCATAAACTTTTGCAATGAAAAATTGTATTTATTTCAAAGGGAGGCAATGCGTAGTAATCACATATTGGTAACATCCAAATTCTGTGTGTTATTGGAAATATGTATCTGTAGTTTTATCAACACAAATCCATGATAGTAAGTTATCAGTTAATTCCACAGATTTTATTCGTTGCTTACATCACCAGATAATGGCATCAAATAAAATAGAAGAATTGAGAGATGCAGTATAAGTAATTCTGATGTAACATACGTACGATCACAAAGCATGCAAATTTATATACTCACCAATACAGGTAGGTAAGGAATCATTCCACTGGGCCAAAGAATTGGGCACTGTATCACATCTAATTGCTATGGATCCATGGAGAATATAGCCTGGGTTACATTCAAAAAGAACCAGTGAACCAACTGCAAATTCATTGCCAATCCGTCTTCCGAATCTTGGTTCAGGCACAGAACTACACTGTGTAGAACTTGTTCTCGGAACAGCTGCACACAAATAATTGTTGATTTTAATTTCATATGTGGTAGAGAAAAACAAATTTCAAAATGTGAATATTTAAACAGATCAAAGATATCTTTGCTTTTTGTCAGAACTTGTTTTAATGATTTGAATGCTTTTCTAAAAGTTTTAAATTTCACACAGAATAAAATACAATTTAAAATGAATAAAAATATTGCTATCATCATCAGTATTTTTCACTTTAAAACATTTTATTTTCAATCCTTTAAACAATACCAAGTACCTCTTTTCTATTTTTTGTTTTAGCAAACTTTAATTAATATAACAATATAGTTTGAAAGTTAGATATTTCAATGTATGAGATGAAAGCTGAAATATATATATTTTTTTCTCTTTAAACTGGAATACACAGTTCAAAAAATACGTGTCATGTTACAAGAGGTAATGTAACATTTTTTTAGTATTTGTTTCCTAAAAACACAGATTTTAAAAAGCAAACACTACACTTTATTATTTCAACAGCATGTTCACAAACTTAGTTTTTCAAACCATGTTTGTTGTTAGTAAAGATAACAGAATAAAAGCAAGACAGATTAACAACAATAGAAATTTTTACTTTAGTAATCATATAATATCAAATTTGAAATTATCTTTAGGCTTTACAGATTTGTGCTTCAATTGTGACCTTCTTTTTTTTGGTTTAGTAAAGTAGAATGATAACAGGATGTTTTTTCTTTTTAAAACACATACAGATGGGATTAAAGAGACTGACAACAGCCCAAAAATGACATGATGAATTCCAAACAGACTCATTTCTCTTATGTGATTTGATTAAAAATAGTTTCTTTACAGTGCCTTTTTACACTTATAATACCTCAGATTGTTTACAAGGAAAATACTATTAAAAATAAAACCATATAATATTACTCCCAGCTAATAAATGGAATAAGAGGGACTAATAAGAATCTAAAATCATAAATGTTTATAAATTTCTTAGGAATAAAGTTTAAGATACATTTGAGAAAAATTATTAAATGATCATACATAATTCAGACAAAATATTTCAAATAATGGCTCTTTATTTAATGAAAATATGGGAGATTGTCTATAAAGGCTAGAAAAAACTAAATAGACTTTCGATTACACAGAAATCTTCAATAAATAGGATGAAATTTTGAATTTTCCTGAAAGAATGAGAAACTATAACTTTAGAATGGAGTAATGATTTCCTTGGCATGCCTAAGTGTATCAGCACAAACATATTGTACATTTTTAATTTAAAGTGCTAGACTATGAAAAAATTATGAAAATTGTAGAGAGTGAAGAATTGGCAGAAAAAAAAATAGATGCTTGGAAAGCAGTATGTTGGAGGAAGGGAAATCATACTTTTACATTGAGGATGATGATGCAAGCAGTGAAGGCTTTTTTTACTTTGGTCCAAGTGACAGAGCTCTAGTGATAGGGGAAGGAGACAGAGTAAAACTATTAAAAATAAATAAATAAAAACCTTTTATCTCTCCTATATGGTTATGAGGATCTCAGTGCTCAATACCTCTGAGCATAGCATGGAAACTGATATATTCATTAGTGTGTTTCTAGGCTACAGGGTCACTTACCTTGATAAACAAAGTGAAATCCCTTAGCTGTTATTGGTCCAACTGAAGTAAATCGAATTGTGATCTGATTACCTGAACTCAGTGGAAGTGATTCTCCTACTCAACAAAACAAACACTAAGATATCATAAATAATTTTCATTCAGTAAACCTAACAAGCTATATTAATTTACACTGTCACTTGAAAACATCAATCTATGGTCTATCAAAATTACTTTAAAATATCCTACCACTAGCAATATACTATCTATGGGTTCAGCTTCAAGTGTAACCTTTTTACCAGAAGGCTTTAATTACATTTTGATACATATTGCCTCATTACTTAAGGAGTCCTTAAATATTTTATATTACATAAACAGCCCAGACTAAGTGATCAAATATTATATTTACTTGATGATTACAATCCCAGAAAATAGTTGTTCATATTTCTCTTAAGCTTTTGAGTTACTGTTAATTGTGCTTCAATTCTTAAAAAAAAAAAAAAAAAAAGTGATTCTATTTTCAATTTAATTTTTTTCTAATATGGATGACATAAATCTCAACTTTCACTAAAATACCAATCAAAGTCAGTCTTTAATCAATAACTGATGCATGGCAGTTCTATGAAAGGATACCTGAATGGGATCCTGAGAGGGAAGATAACAGAGAAGATTGCTGAGTTGGCCCATCATACACCTCAACAACATCGTGGAGTGATGTCTGGAAAAATACAAACTGGCCAAACACCACTGATCAACAGGAACCAGGAGAAGCAAATAAATCACCAACCATCCAAAAAAAAAAAAAAAAAGAAAGAAAGAAAACAAACAAAACAAAAAAATAGAAAGAGGAGGAGAGAGAGAACAAAGTATTACAATATAATAGTCATCTTTTTTTCTACCTTTAAAAAAAAAACGTAAGTGCCAATTGGTCGATATCCCTGACTCATATATTTCAGGTCATAAAAGTAATGACCCTGGCGTAACAACCAGTAAAATTTTAAAACTATTTTTTTAAATAAATTGAATGGGTTTGGCATTTAATTTAAATCAGAAGTTATAAGTTTGGTGATTAATGCTTTACAGTAGCCACTTTTTTTTTCCCCCATTGGTAGTTTGGTTCTTTTCACTTTGTGACTCTCTTCTCTTTTTCTAATTTTTTTTCCTCCTCTTTTAGATGAGATAGAATTTTAATTTAGGAGATTTTGTTTTATTGCCTTTAAAATGCTATTCCACTATTAATAATAGTTTCATTAGAAAATAGGAGCAAGATATTTTTCAGGTATAGTGTTTAATTCATATTTTAGTTAAAAATGATTTCTAAATATTTGTAGTTAATCTTCTGTCCCCAGAAAGAAATATTATTCCTCTCCAATTGAGATATTATAAAATTTTTCAAAAATATTACTTTTTCATGGTAAGCACAACCCTGAAGTACTTACCAAAAGAGCTTTGTAAATGTCTTTTTACTTCATTTTGTACTTGTCCTTTAATTACATACTAAATTTGTGTTTAGGTACTATGCAAAACTGCAAATGCTTCAACACATCTCCAATGCTAAAGAAAGAACCTGTTCCAGAACAGAAATCACCTGGTATTTTGTGTTTAAAAAAAAAAATTAAATGGATAATAAAAATTATTCTTTAAAACATTTGATTGAATTGAAAAATTGTGGGGTTTAAAAGAATATGAATTTTTTAAAAAATTTAATAACATAAAAGCTAGATAACTTTTATAAATTCAAAACCACATTACCTTACTCAAACTACACATTATATGACTATTTCTTAAAAGTGCTTTATGTTTTACACCTTTAATCAAGCTTAAGCAAATCCTCTAATGGCCCCTATGAAGATAAACTAGCTTACATGAAACATGTTGAGTTTTGCATATGAATATAAGTGTACACATATACTGCAAACAAAGCAATATTTATTTTTGTGGTCTGCTAAAATAAGCTGGTGATCTCAGTCCAGTACTTTGTGAAGTAAAAGAAAACATTATCAGATACAGAGTCATTGTTTTAAATAATTCCTGAAAATTAAAGTTCTAAAATTAATAATAAACTTCCTTAAAATATTTCCTAAAAGTCAGGAAAACAAATTTGTTTTCACCAACCCAGACAAAACCAAAACCTAACCTACTGCCATCGAGTCGATTCCGACTCATAGCGACTCCATAGATACATGTAGTAGTGAATTATTTTAATGGTTCACAAGTCATATGGAAAAATTGACTAAGTTCAGACCTTTTTAAAAAATCCAGAATTTTGTCCAAATCTCAAACCATTACAAAAATATTCAAAAAAATTTAGAAATCTACCAAGAAATATTTGTTTTCAGATTTTGCATTTGTTTAGATTGGTGTTTGGATGATTTGCTTCTAAATGTGTCTTAAAGAGGTTCTATTACAATGCACATTTTGCCTTTGTCTTACTAAGTAGTCACAAAAAAAAAAAAAGCATATTAGTCTGATCACAGGTATTTCACTAAATCAATTACACTGTCAATAAAGCTCTTGACAGATAACTATTCTTTCTCTGTCTTTCTGGAACGTCATTAAGAAAAAATTAAAACTCAACTTCCTTTAACTTTTTCTGTCTAAATATCTCAAGAATTCATTAGGAAGCAGGTCAAATTTCCAAGCAAACTACTACATTCACAAGCAACCTCTAAAACAACAAAAATACACACTCTTCTAAGTCACTTGAGTCTATGAGAGTTGTGGTGGAATGCAATGAACAGAACTGTTTTCTATCTATTTGTAATCATCATTCCTCTATCTATCTATCATCTCTCTCTCCCTATGATTATTTGAAGTATCTTTTGAACCACTGTAACATCTTACTAAGTTCTTCAATCATCAATGAGTTAAATACAATATTTGATATATGATTCTTCTGTATTTGTATGAGTCATGGTTATGCCCTTTTTAAAAAAAAATAGTTTTTAACACTGATCTAGATGCTGATACCTCAGCCTAATGGCTGGACCAGTCTTTTATTTCTAGGATAACTCCCCAAATCTGGACTGATTATGCATTCTGTGATCAGCAAGCACTCTCCCTTCCTTTCTTGGTTTCTGTATGCAGATACAGAGTACCTTGTATCTCAGTTCCAAGCTTCTTTCTCTTGATATCAAAAGTGCTTTGCTTTCAGGCTATTATAGTTTAAACACAAAGCTATTTCTTAAAGGAAAAATTTTTTGTTATTGTCTATTGTTGCTTTGTTTTGTTTTTGCTTCGTTAAACATAAAAGACGTTAAAAATAATGTTTTTTTTTTAACACTTTTGTAGGTTTCTCTAAATAATAAAAATCCATTTTTTTAAATAATCTATTACATGTGTTACTAGGCTCTTCAAACTTGGAAGCGAAGAAAAGGAAAACCTAGTAAGGTCAAAATAAACATGTAGAATAGCCTTAAAAATAAGCCTATGAAAATTATATATTATTATGTCTGAAACTAATTCTGAGCCTCTTATTTTCCATACATTTTATTCTAGAGTATAGTTTATTAAGTCAACAAATACTTATTGATTCTGTTCTATGATGTACCAGGAACTGAGCTAAATGGTGGGGTTAAAAAGATGATGGAGACAGACATGGTCTCTGCTCTAAGATCCCATTAACTGTATTTGTGGTCAGTCAAGTGGCAGTTTACATTCATTTTACCTATGAAAAGAATTTGAGTAGTTAATCAAATTAATTAAAAACCAACAATAGTGCACTTTGAGTACATCTTTATATGCAAACAATTGCTATGCTAATCATTTAAAACCATTCTTTAAAGCAAGTCCTCCAACAACCTATAATGGGCAACATTTGAGGGAAACCTACATTGCATTTCTTAAAAAAACTACATCATGTTTATAACTTAAATCACCTGTGTTTCTCTAATTTAGATCATATTGGTAGGATCTCTATCCCAATTATAAAATTCCGTCCTAATCTTGCAGTCCTGTGAACAAACTCAGACTGTGATAAGGCATTGTATCCATCCCCTCTTCTTTGTAGATAAAGCAAAGTCTATTTGGTATCTATTTTACACAGTATCAAATCTAATCAAGACAGAGTCAGGGTTCCATTTACGGAGAAGGTTTGCATGGCATAAGTTTTCATACAGCTAAGTTTCAATAATCACTTATTTCCTATTATAAATCAAACTACCAGTCCTGGTGGCACAACGGTTAAGCTCTCAGTGGCTAACCAAAAAGAAGGCAATTTGAACCCACCAGCAGCTCCACATGAAAAAAGACCTGGCAATCTGCTCCCATAAGGATTAAAAAACAAATAAATAAAACCAAACCCACTGCCGTCCAGTCGATTCCAACTCATGGCGACACTATAGGTCAGAGTAGAACTGTCCCATAAGGTTTCAGCCTAGGAAACTCTGACCTATAGGGTCACTATGAGTTGACAGTAAACAACAACAACACATCAGACTCTATCAAGTTCTTTCTCTTTTAGTCACATTCATTTAACTCCTGTGACTTAGTCCATTTGCTCAATTAAGCCATCCCAAATGTAAGTCAATAAATGATGAGAGAGTGCCTGTCATGGCGTAAAAGAAAGCCCTGAGCATTAGCATAGCTAGACTGTTAGAAAGCTCAGTACAGACAAGCAGATACCCTGAAAGCAACTTTGTGGAAAAAGTATGATGGGTGTCTGGAGTGTAACAGAACACACTCAAAGTGGGGTAGTGCCCAGTGGAGCGTGTATTTGCTTAGAATATGAATAAGTAGAACAAAGAAGTTAAAACTCCCTTTTCCACTAAATTCTACTCTGGAATATTGCTAAAATGGTCCACCACTGCTTAAGCAAGTCAATAACTTTTGGAAGTCACATTTAATCTTTGTGCCATTGAAATAACTAGCTAGTACATTGTACACAAGCTCACTGATATAGCAATTAATTAACTTTAAATGAGGATAATAAAACAAACATGGACATGATTACAGTTATTCAGTGATCTGGGTTGGAGTTACTGGATTAAAAATGAAAATTAAATTTATGCAAATAAAATGAGTTTCAATTTTGTTTCATCATTTTCTCTCAGAAGGAAATAATTCTAAGAGAATCTCAATGGCAAGCTAGTGAGAAGAGAAAGACTCAGAATCAGACTGGGCCTTGGCCAAAGCAACTGATCTAAACAGTCCTCTGGAAGGTAGTGAATAGTTCAAGTTAAAATGTCTAAGAGGTCATGGTGAATTCAGGTCAGATTCAAACTTGCTTTGATGTCAAGAAGTTTATATTTGGTAGGTACAGGAAGAACAATAGGCCTCTCTTGTTAGTAGGAGTTCTAGTTCCATAGTCAGATTAAAAAAAAAAAAGAAGACACCAAATCGTTCGTACTCCATGTCTTCAGAGTAGAAATATGGCTTCATAGGGTTTTCAATGGCTTTGATCTTTCAGAATAAGAGTGCCAGTCTTTCTTCCAAAGCACCTTCGGTTTAATTCCAACTGCCAGCTTTTCCATTAGCAGCTGAGAGTTTAACCATTTGTGCCACCAGGGGTTAGTAATCAGAAGGGTGGTGCCATATTGATTATGGTGCAAAGGTAACAAAAGGACAAGGGCTCTTTACATTATAATATAATGAATGAAGCCTTTTAAAGATTGCTAGAATCTGCAGCAGAACATGTTTAAGTAAAGCAAAGATAAATGTTTTCTAATATCCAACCTAAAGGCCTGTGTTACAAATATTATTACGACATTTCATGAAACTGCCTAATTAAAGGTCAAGGATTCAGATTTTAGAGTCAGACTCCCTAGGATGGAATCCACGATCTATCACATGGATAAGTTACTTCACCTTTCTGTGCCTTAATCTCCTTATCTGTAACATAGGGATAATAAAAGTATTTAACCTCCTAGGATTGATATGAATATTACATAAATTGATATTGTAAAAAATAACTTTGAGAAGTGCCTGAAACGTACTAATAAATATTACTTACTATTACTAATAACTCATCTTTGGAAATATATGTTACTAATTCAATCTGAAAATTTACCAACAGGAAAAACTGAACTGGTCTTGATGTTAACTAGCATATCCCCTCTCACTCTCGGTTTCCCACACATGCACATTTAGAACAAATGATAACACTGATTGCCTTAGAAGAGTATTCTACTTGTGTTACCCTTTCAAAATGGCTATGAACTTCTCTGATTACTTGATTTTATTTCCGTCTGTTTGGTTCAAAGAGGAAAATGTAATAATCAACTTTGTTGATGGGCTACGAAAAGGGGAGTAAGGAGAAGGGCATTCTACTTTTGTTTTTGTGTGTTCCCTTTATCTCAAGACCCTTGGTTGCAAATGCATTGAAACTCCATCGCAAAAGAAATATTTTCACACAGAAGAGAATCTAGACAGAAAAAAAGGAATAGAAAAATATTTTAAATTATTATTGGTTCTAAGCTGGAATCTCAACATGCCTGCTACTCCATTTGAAAAATCTACATATTCTTATGCATTCTGGGATTTATTTTGATGACTATATTAGGCACTCAGCTGGTTTGTTGCTCTGCTGAAAATTTTGAAAGAAGACACCCTTGTTTTGCTCAGCTTGCATTTTATTTACCAACACAGCACATATGAAAACATACGTGTACCCACAATGTTAATACAACAAAAATAGATTCAAATCAAAGAGGTATTTGGAACTTAATTTGATTATGTATAAAAGCATAAAACATCACTGTTGGTGATATAAGCTATCAAAAAGTTGGCTAGCTTTATATGAATTTCACCTCTTATCTGTGTCATATAAATATTTCAAGACAATATTTTAGAAATTTTCATGCTTGCAAAAATGCCCCCCTTATAAATCAGTAACATACACAGAACTATTTACTCTCTCTATCCTCTGAAACCACTTATTGTGTAAATAGCTACAAGGTTACATTTTGGGATCATTTTGCCACTTGGATACCATGATTTTATAGGTTTCCCTATTTAAAGGTGATTACAAGCTGCTCAACTAAAACCTCAATTTAATGAAAAAAATACGTGCATAAAATTTACTCTCAAAAGCAGCAGAAAGGCAGAACTTTTAAAATCAGTACCAAATCAAATCAATGCATGACTCATCTTTAAAATGCCATCCAGCAATAGAAAAGTTTGGGTAAAAGTCACATTAATTGATACAACAAGTTAAGAATTCATCAGTATTTTGGTAGAAAACTATTAACCCACAATGAATGAATTATACTAAGATAGTATTTTAGTGAAGGCAAGTAATGTGTATCATATACTCGTTATCCAGGGACTTATTAAAATCTTCAATTACAAGTTTGGTCCCACCCTAAATGCTGGGGCCAGTCCCAACCAAGAGAAAGTAATTTAGAAGAGCTAATAGAGCAGGTCACAGAGTATAATGAGATCATTCTGGTTCTGAAGGGAAATGCACCAAAATCTTAACATGCATTGTTATTTTTAAATAATTAGGAAATAAAATATATTAACAACAACAACAACAAAAAAAACACTATGGTTTTGACTATGGTATTTGACTATTCAGTAACTTAGCAGTTGCAGGAATCTAGATCTGCCTTGAACCTCTAACACTGACTGCCTAATTTGTTTTCCTGTTACCAGTTCCTTGTGTGATGCTTCTGTCAATCCATAAACTAGGTTTACAAACTAAACCATAATATCTAGTTTCAGGCTTCTCTAAAGCTGGCTTTTGGCCTATATTTTGATAATTTGCCTACCACCAAAATTTCAAAACTGCCTATTTTGACATAGTTTAAACATATACACATAGCAGAAAACCCTCTTATAGCAAATATAGTTCAATTTTCTTTCATTGTTCCAGGAGCGAATATCTACTCAACTCTAAGCCAACGGCTTATCTACAATTTGGCAGTTGAAACATTTCCTAACAGCTGATAATTAATTTGGTGTTTAAAAAAGCAATGAAATCAAGAAAAACAGAATAAGCAATTGCATTGCATGTTTAAAAGAATTAAAACAAGAAAGCAAAATAAAAAGTTTAAAGTATTAGAATATTTTATTAACACTTTCATTCTTAATGTCAATCTAGATGAATGTTTTCCCTTAATCTTCCCTAAGGTTTTCCTACACATTTGGAAGACTATGTCTGCCAAATCCCAAGGAGGCCAGATAGATTTAGGTCAGGAAAATATTCTCACATGGACCACAACATAACTTAGAAGGATTTTTTTTTTTCATGAGTATTTTCAAACACATACAAAGTAAAGAGAAGAATAAAACAAATGCTAAGAACTCCGTAACCAGTTTCAATACTAATAAATGTTTCGCCAGTCTTGTTTGATTTGTCCCCTCCCATTTCCCCTGCATCCCTCCTGCAGCTGGGAATACTTTAAGCAACTCCCCATATCATATCCTTTTTCTGTAAATTCTTCAGTTTTTATCTCTTACACACAAGGACATTAAAAAAAAAAAAAAAAACCACTATGAAGTTACCACACCTAACAAAATTAGCAACAGCTTCCTCATCATCAAATAACCATTTCTTGTTTCTCCTTCCCTGATTTTCTACAAAAAAGCCTTTCTTGTTTGTTTCTTTGTTTTTTTTTTTTTTTTCACAGTTTGTTTGATCTAATCAGGATCCGAAGTCCATACGTTTCATTTGATGTGTCATTGAAGTCTCTTTTAACATATAAAATCCCCCATATACATCTATTTTTAATGCCAAATAGTTGTACAAAAATATGGGTCTTTTGAAGGAAAAAAGAAAGTTGCTAACAAGATAATCCAGTCTCATGGCAACCCTGAGTGTGTCAGAATAGAAATGTGCTCCACAGAGTTTTCAATGGCTGATTCCCACCCCACTCCTTCCCCAAAAGTACATTGTCAGGTGTTTCTTCCAAGGTGCCTCGGGGTGGACTTGAACCTCCAATCTTTTGGTTAGCAGACAAGTGCAAGCACATTAAACATTTATAACACCCAGAACTCCTCTTTTGAAGGTAGTGAAATTAAAATATGATAAAACTCAACTATTAAAAATTTTACTGTCATCTAGTGGTGCAAACCTACTTGACTACTAGCCAAAAGGCTGACTACTAGCCAAAAGGTTGGTCGTTCGAACCCACCCAGACATGCCTCAAAAAACAGGCCTGCTGAATTGCTTCTGAAAGGTCACAGCCTTGAAAACCCTATGGAGTAGTTCTACTCTGCACACATGGGGGTTCCATGAGTTGGAACCGACTACAGCCGCTAACAACATGACGACAGTTTTTGCTGAGAATTAATGTTACGAAGTTGCTCTAAGCAAGTAGTTTTCTCTTTTTGAGGAACACCTCTGGAGGTAGGCTGGTATGCAGACAGAGTTCCTGGCCCCACTAAGTCCCATTTCAACCAGAGAAGTTTTCTCTGTTTAATATGTGAGATTTGCACCTACAATTCAACATCAAGACTGCATTCAAATTCTTGCTTTCACTGAATTCTTTAACTCCACTCTGCATATTGCCTCCTACACATGCCACACCTTTTCTTCTGGCACAGCACCCTGAACCCCTCACCTCCTAAAGTTCCACAGCCTAAGGGCTCTGTAATTGGCAGCCTTTACAGCTATTTTAGGATGACAGATGGGGTAGTATATCATAAAGCAACATTTTTTAAGTTTCTCAGCTTTTCCAAAAATTCATCACTAGTCATCTCTAACTTGGGCTCTGTCCTCACCATGTTGAGAACCATGCATGCACATTTTCATAATAGAATAAATTCCAAGCTTACTTATTCTTACTATAGATATAATTCTACCAATGTTCTGAGACTTATTTTCCCAGGGTATATTACATTAAAAATGTCCAATTAAAGGGATAGATGTTGTTCCTGCTAGCAATTGGGTATGCAGAATGTCTAATATATTCATCTATTGCAAAATGAAAACATGAATAAATCTCATGGGGTTTCCAAGGCTGCAAATCTTTATGGAAGCAGACTGCCACATCTGTTCCCTAAGAGCAGCTGGTGGGTTCAAACCACTGACCTTTTGGTTAGCAGCCAAGCGCTTTAACCACTGTACCACCAGGGCTCCTTTCCTCTTACTACAGCAAACCCTCCCCCCAAATAAAAAATAAGATCCATGATAAAGGATCTAACCTAAAAGGAAAAAAGTCAACTAATTTTAGCATATTTTGTTGAGAAAAGTGGAGAAGGTATTGCTGTCGAGTCAGTTTTGACTCATGGCAACCTCATGTGTGTCAGAGTAGACTATGCTCTGGGTGGACTCTAACTACCAACCTTTCTGTTAGCAGGAGAGCATATTAACTGTTTTTATCACTCGGGTTAATAGGTTCTCTCTATATATAGTTGTTTCTGTTGTCAGTTGTCATCGAGCTAATTCTGACTCATGGCATCCACATGTCTGCAGAGTAGAGCTGCACTCCATAGAGTTTTTAAGGCTGTGACCTTATCAAGCAGGTGCTTCTGGGTAGGTTTGAACCACCAACCTTTCAGTTAGTAAACCAATGCTTAACCATTTGGCAACCCAGGGACTATATATATATATATATACACACACACACACACGCACATATATGCATATATATATGTATATATAAACACATAAGAAACACACATATCCATTCATAAATGGGCAAATTATTATTTAGTTTTCACTAATAATAGAGGAGTAAATTTCTGCTATCTTAAAAATCCATTTATACTATTTATATAAAACATTATTCTTTATTGTACTTTAGATGAAGGTTTACAGAAAAACTAGCTCCTCATTAAACAGTACGCATATTGTTTTATGACATTGGTTAACAACCCCACGACATGTCAGCACTCTCCCTTCTTGACCTTGGGTTCCCTATTACCAGCTTTCCTGTCCTCTCCTGCCTTCTAGTCCTTGTTCCTGGACTGTCATGCCCCTTTAGTCTCATTTTGTTTTATGGGCCTGTCTAATCTTTGGCTGAACAGTGAACCTCGGGAGTGACTTCATTACTGAGCTAAAAGGGTGCTCAGGGGCCATACGCTGGGGGTTTCTCCAGTCTCTGTCAGGCCAGTAAGTTTGGTCTTTTTTTGTGTTAGGATTTTGTTCTACATTTTTCTCAAGCTCTGTCTGGGACCCTCCATTGTGATCCATGTCAAGCAGTCAGTGGTGGCAGCCAGGCACCATCTAGTTGTGCTGGACTCAGTCTGGTGGAGGCCGTGGTAGATGTGGTCCATTAGTCCTTTGGACTAATCTTTCCCTAATGTCTTTAGATTTCTTCATTCTCACTTGCTCCTGAAGGGGTGAGACCAGTGGAGTATCTTAGACGGCTGCTCACAGGCTTTTAAGACCCCAGACGCTACTCACCAAAGTAGAATGTAGAACACTGTCTTTATAAACTGTGTTATGCCAACTGACCTAAATGTTCCCCAAGACCATGGTCCCCACAGCCCTCAGCCCAGAAATTCTGTCCCTCAGGGAATTTGGATGTGTCTATGGAGCTTCCACGACCTTGCCTTGTACAAGTTGTGCTGGCTTCCCCAGTACTGTGTACTGTCTTATCCTTCACCAAAGTTACCATTTATTTATTTAGTGTTTTTCCATCCCCACACCTCCCCGCCCTGGTAACCATCAAAGACTGTTTCTTTTTGTATGTAAACCTTTTCATGAGTTTTTACAGTAGTGGCCTCATTCAATATTTATCATTTTGTAATTAACTTATCTCACTCAGCATAATGCCCTACGGATTCATCCATCTTGTGAGATGCATTGCAGATTCATCACTGATCTTTACGGTTGTGTAATACTCCATTGTGTGTATGTAACATGGTTTGTGTATCCATTCATCTGATGATGGGCATCTAGGTCGTTTCCATCTTTTTGCTATTGTAAACAATGCTGCAATGAACATGGATGTGCATATGTCTATTCCTGTGATGACTCTTATTTCTCTAGGATATATTCCTAGGAGTGGGATTGCTGGATCATATTGTATTTCTATTTCTAGCTTTCTAAGGAAGAGCCATATCATTTTCCACAATGGTTGTATCATTTTGCATTCCCTCCAAAAGTGCATAAGAGTTCCAATCTCCCTGCATCCTCTCCAACGTTTGTTATTTCCTGTTCTTTTTGATTTATGCCAGTAATGCCAGGGTGAGATGGTATCTCATTGTGGTTTAGATTTGCATTTCTCTAATGGCTAGTGATCGCGAGCATTTCCTCAGGTGTCTGTTGGCCACTTGAATGTCTTTTTCTGTGAAGTGTCTGTTCATTTCCTTTGCCCGTTTTTTAATAGGCTTATTTGTCTTTTTGTTGTAGAGGTGTTGGATTTTCTTGTAGATTTTAGAGACTAGAACTTTGTCTGATTTGTAATAGCCAAAAATGTTTTCCCAGTTTATAGTTTCTTTTATTAGTCTTTTGGTGAAGTCTTTTGATGAGCATAAGTGTTTAATTTTTAGAAGATCTGTAATCTAGCTTATCTTCTGGAGTTTGTGTGCTGTTGGTTATAGTTTGTGTCCTGTTAATGCCCTGTATTAGGGCCTCTAGCTTTGATCCTATTTTTTCTTCTATGAACTTTATAGTTTTTGGCTTTATTTTTAGGTTTTTGATCCATCTTGAATGAGTTTTTGTGTATGGCGTGAGGTATAGGTCCTGCTTCATTTTTTTGCAGATGAACAACCAGTTATGCCTGCACCATTTGTTAAAAAGACTGTCTTTTTCCCATTTGATGGACTTTGGGCCCTTGTTGAAGATCAGGCAACCGTAGGTGGATGGATTTACATCTGGGTTCTCAATTCAGTTCCATTGATCAATGTATCAGTCGTTGTACCAGTACCATGCTGTTTTGACTACCATAGCTGTATAGTAGGTTCTGAGGTTAGGTAATGCGAGTCCTCCTACTTTCTTCTTCTTCAATAGTGCTTTACTTATCTGGGGCTTCTTCCCTTTCCATATAAAGTTAATGATTAGTTTTTCTATCTCTTTAAAGAATGTCATTGGTATTTGGATCGGGATTGCATTGTATTTGTAAATTGCTTTGGGTAGAACTGTCATTTTCACTATGTTGAGTCTACCTATTCATCAGCATGGTACATTTTTCCATTTATATAGATCCCTTTGGGTTTCTTGCAGTAGTGTTTTGTAGTTTTCTTTGTATAGGTCTTTTACATCCCTGGTTAGATTTATCCCTAATTTTTTTTTTTTAAGGGCTATTATAATTTGTATTGTTTTCCTGATTTCCTTTTCATTGTTCTCTTTATCAGTGTATAGGAATCCAACTCATTTTTGTATGTTTATGTTATATCCTGCTACTCTGCTGCATCTTTCTATTAGTTCCAGTAGTTTTCTTGTAGAGTCTTTTGGGTTTTCTATATATTGTATCATATCATCTGCAAATAGGCACAGTTTAACTTCTTCATTACCAATTTGGATACCATTTATTTCTTTTTCTTGCCTTATTGCTCTAGCTAGGACTTCCAGTACAGTGTTAAATTGGAGTGGTGATAAAGGGCATCCTTGTGTTGTTCCTGTTCTCAAGGGGAATGTTTTCAGCCTCTTTCCATTAAGATTGATGTTGGCCATTGGTTTTGCATAGATGCCCTTTATTATGTTGAGAAATTTTCCTTCTATATCTATTTTTATTGAGAGTTTTCATCAGGAATGAGTGTTGGACTTTGTTGAATGCCTTTTCTGCATCAATTGAGGTGATCATGTGGTTCTTTTCTTTCCTCTTATTTATGTGGTGGATTACGTTGATTGATTTTCTAATGTTGAACCATCTTTGCATACCTGGTATGAATACTACTTGGTCATGGTATATTGTTTTTTTGATATGATGCTGAATTCTATTGGCTAGAATTTTGTTATCTATATTCATGAGAGATATTGGTCTGTAATTTTCTTTTTTGTGGTGTCTTTGCCTGATTTTTGTATCAGGGTTATGCTGGCTTCATGGAATGAATTCAGAAGTATCCCCTCCTTTTCTATATTCTGAAATAGTTTGAGTAGTACTGGTGTAAGCTCTTCTCTGAATGTTTGGTAGAATTCTCCAGTGAAGCCATCTGGGCCAGGGCTTTTTTTTTTTGGTAGTTTTTTAAATTACCTTTTCAATCTCTTCTCTTGTTATGGGTCTGTTCAGATTTTCAACATCACTTTGTGTTAGTTTGGGTAGGTAGTGTGTTTCTAGAAATTTGTCCATTTCCTCTAGGTTTTCAAATTTGTTGGAGTATAGTTTTTCATAATACTCTGTTATGATCCTTTTTATTTCAGTTGGGGCTGTTGTAATGTCCAACATTTTATTTCTTATTTAGGTTATTTGCCACCTCTCCTGTTTTTCTTTTGTCAGTTTGGCCAGTGGTTTGTTGATTTTGTTGATCCTTTCAAAGAAACAACTTCCGGTTTTGTTAATTCTTTCTATTGGTTTTCTATTCTCCATTTCATTTATTTCTGCTCTCATCTTTATTATTTTCTTTTTTTCTGGTGGCTGTGGGCTCTTATTTGCTGTTCTTTTTCTATTTTTTCGAGTTGTGTAGCTAAAGTTTTAATTTTGTCCCTTCTTTTTTGATGTGTGCATCTGTTGCTATAAGTTGTCCTCTGAGGACTGCCTTTGCTGTGTCCCAAAGGGTTTGGTATGATGTTTTTTCATTCTCATTTGATTCCAGGAATTTTTTATTCTATCTCTGATTTCTTCTATTACTCAGTGGTTTTTAAGCAGGGTGTTATTCAATTTCCATGTAATTGATTTTTTTCCCTTGCTCTTCCTGTTGTTAATTTCTGCCTTGATGACACTGTGCTCAGAGAAGATACTTTGTATTATTTCAATGTTTTGGATTTTGCTGATGGTTGCTGTGTGGCCTAAGATGTAGTCTATTCTGGAGAACATTCCACCTGCAATGGAAAAGAATGTGTACTTTGCAGCTGTTGGGTGGAGTATTCTATATATGTCCATGACGTCAAACTGGCTGATTATGCCCTTTAGCTCTTCTGTGTCTTTGTTCAGTTTCTTTCTGGGTGTTCTGTCCTTTACCAAGAGTGGTGTGTTGAAGTCTCCTACTATTATTGTGGTACTGTCCATTTTTTCTTTTCAGTGCTGTTGTAGTTAGTTTTATGTATTTTGGAGCCCTGTCATTGTTGTGTCTTCATAATGGATTGTCCCTTTAATCATTATGTGGTGCCCTTCTTTGTCTTTTATGGTGGATTTTGGTTTAAAGTCTATTTTATCTGAGATTAGTATTGCCACTCCTGCTCTTTTTTGGTTGCTGTTTGCTTGATATATTTATTCTATCCTTTGAGTTTTAATAAATTTACATCTTTGTTTCTAAGGTGTGTCTCTTGTAGACAGCATATTGAATGGATCCTTTTTTATTAAATCCATTCTGTCACTCTCTATCTCTTTATGGGTGCATTTAGTCCTTGCACATTCAGTGTAATTATTGATAGGTGTGAGTTTATTGCTGTTATCTTCTAGTGCTTTTTTTTTTGGTGGTGCTAATGATTTCTTTGTTCCTCTTACTCTTCTGTGCTCAATTCCTTTTGTTTGTGGATTTTTTTTTTCATTTCTTTTGTTTTTGTAGATTTTGTTTTTGTTGAGACTTTACGTTTTTTTCCTTTATTTTGATGAGTAGGTTTGTTAACTTTTTTGTTGTTACCTTGAAATTTACCTTTATCTTGCTAGGTTTGAACCAGTATATTATTACTTGGTATCACTTTGCCTTCCTCTCCATTAGAAAGTTCTATATCTACACCATTTATTCTGCCTTTTATTGTTCTGCCATTGGTGTTATTTACAGATTAACCTCTCTAGTTCCCTGTTGTAATTGTTTTGGTTTTGGATATTCCTCGAGAGTTCATTTCCTAGGTTGGTATCTGGCTAGTACAATCTTGCATCCTACATTCAGGCTGTGGTCTGATGTTGTTTGTTCTCAGACCAAAGGACTCCCTTTAATAATTCTTGAAAGTAAAACAGTATTCTTAATAAATAAACTGTTACATATTCTGTAGACCCTTAGCACTTTTCAGGGGTAGATTTTAGAATTCAGAGGAGTAACAGAATCTATTGATTACCTTTTGCTCCTGTAATTTAGAAAATAAAGTACTAGTCATAAAGAACTTAAGATTTGCAGTTCTATAAACCTGGATTTCACCAGCTTTGCTACTTACTGGTTGTGTGACCTTGAACAAGCTACTAACCCTTTCTGAATCATTTTTCCTAACCTTCAAAATAGTACTCACTTCATGGAATTAATCTGTACAGCATCTTCCCCAGCAAGTAGCTCAATAAACCCAATATAGCTTACACATAGGTGAACAAAACAGGCATCATCATCTAGTGACCTTTCTTAGCTCTTCTCTTAAAAAAAAAGAAAATCAATATATAATTTTCTACATAAGTGAAATTAACCATTTAGTTTTTGACACTGCCAAATATGATGGACAACAGTAATAGTTAGCAGTAACCTTTAGAATGGAAGCAAATAAAAATAATAGGATATCAAATTTGGAAGAGATCTTATCAGTCATTTACTACAAATTACCAGATGTTATAAATATCCTTTTAGTCCCTTAAATTTTCTTAGAGAGTACATACATATATCATGGAGCATGGAAGAGTTATTGAAATAAATCTATTTAATATGTATTGTTCAAGGAACACTTTGAAATGAATTAGTGCAGAAATGGTCTATTTATTGTTTCAGATTCCCCAATACCTTTCTTCTATAGTTTATTTATTCTTTTCAGAAACAGTTTCAACTGTGTTGTCCATATTCAAAGAGAGAAAAAAATAGTAAACTCTAGTATGGAAGGGGATACTCTTCTAAATACAACTAAAGTAACACACCTTATCATTGCCATCTTAACATCTTTGCCATCACGTTGTTTCCTTCATTACTGATTTTTTACAAACATTATTATCGTCCTCATCATCAAAAACACCTAATATTCATCTATTTTTCCTTCCAAATATCTGTACCTTTATTAAATCATTTACTATGTGCAAAACGTACAACAATTGGCCTCACACATATCAACAATCCTGAAAATGGTGCAGAATCAGGCAACTTATCATTCTGATTTACGTAAGGTCCGCATGAGTTGGAACCAACTTGATGGCAACTAACAACAAACAACATGTGCGAAACACTGCAATAATTGTCGAGAAATGTACAAACAGATGGAAATTCTAGTCATCATAAACATGAATATCTCTTAGTTTTTCATACATAGTTTTGACTAGAAAATCATTTAGATATGCAGATATGGCTGAAAAAAATTGAGACAAGTAATTATTTTTTCCTTCACTTGGTGCACATGTAAAATTTATTTGGATTAGTATCACTAGTTGATAAGCAATGAGCCTATTGATGTTTGAGCCTCTGCCCTTTGACTCAAAAGTCTAATGTATATACCTAAAACAAACTCATTGCCATTGAGTCAATCTCAACTCATGGTGACCTTATAGGACAGAGTAGATCTGCGCCATAGGGTTTCCAGTGCTGTAAACTTTAACCAAAGCAGACTGCCACATCTTTCTCCTGCATTTACATATATAGATTACCTTAATTCCTTGTAAGACAGATAGTTGATATATTGTTATGTTAAAACAAATAAATTTAAATGGATTGAATTTTCTCCCCCCAAAAGTTATGTTGAAGTTCTAACCCTTGTACCTATAAATATGGCCCTGATTAGAAACAGATGTTTTCTTCTGTTATGTTAGTGAAGTCATACCAGAGTAGGATGGGTCCTAAACCTAATTGGTTCTGAATAATTATAAAAAGAACAGAATAGACCCTCCCCCCCAAAAAACAAACAAACAAACCCATTGCCATTGAGTTGATTCCAACTCATAGCAACCACATAGGACAGAACAGAACTGCTCCATAGAGTTTTCAAGGAGCACCTGGTGGATTCAAACTCTGACCTTTTGGTTAGCAGCCATAGCTCTTACCCACTACACCACCAGGGTTTCCAGAATAGACACAGAGGCACATGTAAGGGGACAACAGATGCCAAGAACCAAAAAACATGTTGCCATTGAGTATATTTCAATTTCGACTTACAGAGACCCTATAGGACAGAGGAGAACTGCCCCCATAGCGTTTCCAAGGAGTGGCTGGTGGATTTGAAATGCCGACCTTTTGGTTAGCAGCTGCGTTCTTAACCACTACGCTACTAAGGCGCCAGGGTAGTAAGCAGAGGCTAGAATATTTATGTTCTTGACAGTAAGAGCCTAGAATGCCTTGAAGAGACAACTGGTGGAATTATGGGCTTTAAGGGCAATTCTGACGCAGGCTCAGAAAGAATTGAGAGCTGTAGGGGAATCTTATATTGCCATGAAGAGAATGTTGCCAAAAATGTGGATGTTAAATGTGCTTCTGATGAAGCTTTAAAATGAAATGATGAACATGTTATTGAACAATTGAGGAAAGGTGATTCGTGTCATAAAGTGGCAAAAAACTTGTTTGAATTATGTTAGAATGTTTTGTGGAAAGAAGAGCTTATAAGTGACGAACTTGGATATTTAGCTGAGGAGATTTCTATGTGAAATCTTGAAGATGCAACATAGTTTCTCCTTGTTGCTTATAGTAAAGTGTGGAAAGAAAATGATAGATTGAGGAATGAACTATGTAAATAAAATCAGAACCTGATGATTTGGAAAACTGTATTATAAAAGTTAAGAGATCATGCCCTGGAAAAGACACTAAGGGTGTATGTAACCAACCATTTGCTAAAAAGATTAAGCCTATGACTGATGGGCCTAATCAACCATTTCAGCAGAAATCCTGCAGCATAAAATGAAAAGGACAGAAATAGGACAAAATGAAGGAAAACTGTCTGCGTCTTAGAATTTTACAAGCAGGAAATGGACCACTGGAGCTACTTGGTTGCGATCATCTGCTATTCTCCAAAAGGAAGAAAACTATACCAGGAGCAGTTCAGAGTTAACAGGACTATGGAAGGAGCACGGTTTCCTCAGTTTCAAAGGTTGGGGGCAATTGCCTAGATTTCAGGGTGAATCTGCTACCTCAGTTTCAGAGAGTGGGGAAGTCGTTCCATTGAGCTGGGAGAACAGGGCTGCCCAGAGACGAGGAGACCAAGAGAATGGGGCAACTTAATGCCAAAGGTGCGAGGTCACCATCACAGTGGGCCTGGAAAGCTGAGCTACTATCAGGGCCATGGATCTCCTGTCCAGAGTCCAATGGGTGGGGCCAGTGTCCAGATGTGCCTGGAGAACAGAGGATTATTCACAAATCTTGAGATTCAATGGACTTTTCCCTCCTGGGTTTTAGACTTGCTTGGCACCCATGACCCCTTCTTACCCTCCAATTTCTCCTTTTTGGAATGGGAATATCTATCACCGTTGTACTTTGGAAACAGACAACTTATATCACAGGTTCACAGATGGAGAGAAATCTTGCCCCAGATGGAACAAACCTAGAGTCTCACCCGTAATAGATTTAGATAATCAGAAAGTGAGATTTTGAACTTAGAGTTGATGTTGGAGTAGGTTAAGACTTGGGGATGATGTAATAGGGTGAATGCATTTTGCATATGGGAAGGATATGAATTTTAGGAGACCAAAGCGTGGAGTGTTATGGATTGAATTGTGTCCTCCAAAAAGAAATGTGGAAGTCCTATCTCCTATCCTGTAAATACAACTCTGTTTGGAAATAGAATTTTTTCTTATGTTATTGAGGTTATACTAGAGTAGGGTGGGTCCACCTAATTACTTCTGAAGGATTATAAAAAAAAACAGAATAGACACAGAGACACACAAATAAGGGGAAGACAGACACCAAGGAATGCCAAGAAATTCCCAGAGCTACCCACAAGAAAGGATCTTTCCCTACAGCTGATGCCCTAATTTAGACTTTTAGCCTCCAAAACTGTGAGACAATAAGTTCTTGTTCTTTAAGCCACCCACTTGCGGTATTGCAGCACAAGGAAACTAAGACATCAACCTTACGCTGAACTAGTAAAATACAAATTTTGAGGGGTGGCATTTCATTAATATTTCAAGAACTAGATTTCATGGTAAATTAGTGATACAGGGGATACTGGCTATTAGTAAGCTGTCTTTACCTCTCATATTGGACTGATCCACAACCTATGATGGGTTGTGTTCAAAAGACGCTTATCAGCAGGCTGTTAAGATTTTAAAATGCAAGTTCCCATGGAAACATCGTAGAAGTTATAGGTGCCCCGAGTAACTCAGAAGATCAATTTAATCTGAAATCAGTGTTTTTGTTGTTGTTAACTGCCTTAGAGTAGGTCCCTGACTCACAGCAACCCCATGAACAATGGAACAAAATGCTCTCTAGTCCTGCACCATCCCCACAGTTAGTAGTGGATCAGACCGTTGTGATCCATAGAGTTTTCACTGGCTGATTTTTAGGCCTTTCTTCCTAGTCTGTGTTAGTCTGGAGGCTCCTCTGAAACCTGATCAGCATCATGGCAACACGAAAGCCTCCAGTGACAGATATAGGGCAGCTGTGCATAAGGTGAATTGGCTGGGAATCAAAGCCAAACTCTCGCATGGAAAGGCAGAATTCTACCACTGAGCCACTCATGCCCTCTGAAATCAGAGTAGTCCATGATAAAAATAGAATATTTTACCTGTAAAAGAGACTAGTTCAACTCTGTGTTTTACAAATAAGGTAACTGAATTACGGAAAGATTGAGTGACTTGCAACACCAATCCTGTAGGAAAATGTATTCTAAGCTCCAATTAGAATAGCAAGAAACACATATCCCCGCAGGATTTGGGAATCCACTGGGAGGAAAGAGGTTAAAGTCCCTAGACATGAATAGTTTAATTACTACACCAGCATGGGAGCCACAGCTCAATCTTATTATGCCTGAATCTTTATACTCAAAGGCATTTCCAGGTCAATTGCTCATGTGGAGAACTGAGGATAAGCTAAGTGGCTGGGAGGAGCTGTATTGAAGTACAATATTTTCAAATTGGAATATGCATATTCAGAGCCTGAGAATGATTATACTACTGTTCTTAAATTAATAATTTACTTTTGAATTCCCATTCTTATTCATATTTTCTTCTGCCTTATTTTTATCACATTTGTGTATTTATTTATTTATTTATTTTACTGTCAGATGCTGAAAGCTCTTGTTCTAATGTATGATGAAAAGTGTTCAAGTTCCTTGTGTTGCTTAGCTGTTCCAGGAGCTGTGAAGTACAGAATAATTTTAAACATTCTAAATTATTTAATAAGCTATAATTCCAAAAGAAATATCTCATATTGCATTATAAAGAAGAGTTTTACTTATATGTGCAAAATTTATTCATAGAAATGTAAAATGCATTTAGCTTTTAAAAGATGCTGTGTGAAAAATGTGTTTTGGATTGTCTTCAAAGGGAAAATGGTTGAAAATTAAGCATTTTGTATCTGAATGCAAAAGTAGCTAAAATAGCATCATTTCTACTCCACCCAATTACTTAGAGGAATAATTAACTGTTTGAAGCCCCAGTCAAAAGCAAATGAAGGAAAAATATCTAAGAAAATGTGATGACAGAAAACAACAAATTCATCTATTTATTAATTTGTTTCTAGTAACCATAGCAAAGATAAGATTCATTAATAAATTTAAAATAAATATTTAAAAATTAATTAAAACTAGATTTGCACTATCATGGTTAGTTAAAGAAGAACCACAACTTTCATAAGTTAATTAGAGAACTTACAAAGTTTACAAAGCAATACTAACTTTTTTTCCAAAACTCAAAAGGAACATTCTTTTTCTGAATAAATGAAACCTTTATTTTAGGGAAGCTATGAGTTGGAATTGACTCGACGGCAACAGGTTTGGTTTTTTTTGGTTTTGATAAAGACTCTCCCCGGCAATGAATGAGGATAAAATATGTATGCCCTAAAACAATTCAGCTTCCCCAACTATGTCTGCACTTGATCCAAATAAACATCAGAAGATATTTTTACTTCCTTGCACATTCTCATTCTTCTCCTTTTTTTTTTTTTTAGTAAGAACTTTGTTGCTTACATGTTTCTTATATAACAATTATTCTGAATAAATAACTGGATTTTATTTCCAAATTGTTAGCTTCTATGTAGTGGTTAGAGATTCTTTACAGTTAAGTGATGTTGGACCCTGATTAGCAATGGCCATTAACTAATGAAACTACATGTAAAATGGGGCTGGTATAATTTATCTAACATAACATGATATTCCAATATAATTAAGAGGTCCTGAAAAACTTTGGAGACTATGAATGCGAAAGGGTCAGATATGTCTTAATGGTAAACTTCTGAAAATCACAACTGTTAGAAATCTTACATTAAATCCCATTTTTGTACATCTTTTCATATTTAGAGATGATAGGTATCCAGTGTGTTAAATAATATTCTCACATGAATTTGTGATCTCTAAATTAGATTAATTTGGGCTTAATGTATGGATTTGACAATTCATTTGAATTCAACGAAGTGTGAGAAGGGGCCATGAGAGAAAATCCAAAGGAAGCTTATAGATACTCTTATGGCCATATTTGTTGCATTCACTTATATTGCCAGGAGTCTGGTGTGTATTATTTCAGGTTTTACTTACGAAGATCTCAGGAGTAGGTATTATCATCCCCATTTTGGGGATAAGGAAATTGAGGCTCTGATGTGACCCCAAGGGAAACTTCTGATGCTGAGATTCACACCCAGGGCCTCCACTACTAAAAGCACTCACTTTGAGCCACTGCAGTACACAATGGCGTATCGAGCATACTGAACACTAAGAGCAGATCATTTTTTAATATTCCCATTGTCCGCCATATGATAAAATTATTTTCATTAATAATAACAAAATGAATACATAATAATAATAGCCAGGAATTAAAAGAGTAAAAAAAAATTATTTTATTGAACTTTGTTATGTATTCATTAGAATAAAAATAGCAATAAAAATATTAGAGTACCAAAAAAGAAGAGAAGTAATGGATCAATATTTTAATTACCTGAATGTAGTTTTGAAAATATATGAAAAAAATGTTTACTAAAATTTGGACTCTTAAATTTTGACAGAAATCCGAGTGGCTATATAGGATGGCATAACTGAAATAAGTTTTGTTCTCTGTTTTTACTATTACTGTTCTATTATGTTGATACTGTTAAAATGCAGGAATAGATTAGAGATGGGAAGAAAAGAGAGCTGAAATTATTCCAACGCATTACAAACTTACTCTAAAAATGATTGTATTAGCCTAGTTCTAGTGTGTAAAAGGCAAAAAAAACCCATTGGTGAATTGGTGTTTGGAGGTGTGAAAAAATTTTTAAAAATCAATAAGCCCATTTCAATAGACAATTGTATTGATTGTGAGCCTTCTGTAATATTCTTCTAAACATTTTTCAAAACATTTTGCATAGGAGAACAACTGGAAGAATGTAATTGATGTCACTGAACTGTGCATATAGAAATTTTTGAAATGGTGTATCTCTGGCTATGTATACTTTCACCAAAAAAAAAAAGGTCGAGAAAGGAGAGGGCTGACATGTCGTGGGGTTGTTAACCAATGTCATAAAACAATATGTGTACTGACTTGTTTAATGAGAAACTATTTGTTCTGTAAACCTTCACCTAAAGTACAATTTTTAAAAAATTGCATAGGAACAACTAAAGAGAATCACTAGTCATGTTTAAATATTTTCATTTTACTTTGTAAAGATCTGAATTTTTTCCGTTCAATAAGGGATGTACGGCCACTCTGGTGACCTCCTTCTCTCTTTCCCTCCGTGAAGCCAGGCTTTACAGGCTGATGCCCCCACGAGCATCTTCTAAAATTGTCATGTTCTCCTCCACTTTTCTGCCTTTGTATGCTAGACTCTCCGCCTAATCTTAGCTAATGTCTGATCATCCTTGAAACTGGGAAACTGTCTGAAAAACTGTCACTGAGTACTCACTACTATCACCTGAGAATTTACAGGATTAAGGGTTGCTCAAACATGTTTCCATCACAGCCACTGCTTATCCTGGTCACATAAGTTATTACATTATTTTTTTAAATTTTGATTTAAAAATCTTTTTTCCTCCACTACTTGAGGTTGTTCATTTATGTGACCCAGGACCCACTTCTGTTGCATATACTACATGTTTGTGCAATCGAGGTAGAAATTCCAATTATGTACAGAAAAAATAAAATCAGAAACGCTAAGACAATGTTTTCTTTCTTTTCAGGCAATCACAATACCTTGCAATCATTTCAAATACCAGGTGTTAAAAAATATTGTGTCAGCATGGCTCCCTGTTTCCATTTTCCTTATTTTGTCTCACAAACAATCAATATTGTTCAAGTAATTATCAATCATATCTGACAGAGCTTCCTTAAATATAAATTGAATTGCCACAGTTGCTTAAAAAGGATAACAAAAGTGAGGGTATTTAGTTCAGTTCACTTGAGATTGATGGCTTCCTGTTCTTTAGAAGGTAAAAACAGAATGCTACAAGTCAAATAAAAACAAGCTGCCTGTCCACAGCTGAACTCGTCTTCCTCTTCCAAATCTCTACTAACTTGAAGAAGGATAGCTGCTTAGTCACTCAATCCATTCAATAATATTTTTGATGGCCTACTCTATGTCTTTGTTATACATAAGGTCTCCATGACCTTGAGTCACTTGATGGCAACTAACAACTCTATGTCCTTTTTCACGCTAGGACCTGAGGTACGGTGTGTACTATATGGAGTTCCTTCCTTGTGTACTTCCTTCTGTGAACCTCACACATAGAATCACACAAGTAATTATATTCTACCTTCTAAATGGAGCCCTGGGGGAGCAGTGGTTAAGAGCTTGACTGCTAACCAAAAGGTTGGCAGTTCAAATCCACCAGCTGCTCCTTGGAAACTCTATGGGGTAGTTCTACTTTGCCCTATAGGGTCACTATGAGTCGGAATTGACTTGATGGCAAGGGGTTTGGTTTTTTTTTTAAATGCACCTTGATTCTAACTAAGCATCTTCTCCCAGTTTCTATTACTACATCCTCAATTCAAGTCTGCATCATC
This sequence comes from Trichechus manatus latirostris, assembly GCF_000243295.1. NCBI lineage: Eukaryota > Metazoa > Chordata > Mammalia > Sirenia > Trichechidae > Trichechus > Trichechus manatus. Next base: position 400,031 of record NW_004443958.1, read on the forward strand.
TCTTGCCTTCCAAGTGATGTCTCTGTTTATAAATCTGGAGCAACTCCAATTCATTCTCCATATCTTTGTGGAAGTATTAATCTAAAATGCAAATTTTTTCATGTCACTTCTTTATATAAGACAGTCTTGATACAGAGTCGAGCAGATGCTCTATATGAACAGTTTGATATATTCTCCCCCATTCAGTCCCTACTATTCTCCTGGCATTTAATTTCTAAAGCTTATCTAGACCTCTATCACCAGCACTGTAACTACTGTTAAGCAAAGTACTCATGGGCATTTTTTCACTCTCTGATATACAATCTAGGTCATTAAACTATATTAGTGTTTTACTGATGCTCATTAAACAATAACAACTGTCTTGAAATTTTTTAATCATTACTTTTAATTTAGTCTTTGGAAAAAGAACTTGGAGTTACTAAAAGCCAAGCTAATTCAGGGTGTAAATTTTAAACATACATATGCAAAATTTGTTCTTTAAAAAAAGATATAAAATTATTTCATCAGAGAAGATAAAATTTGTATGTACCAAGGGCATGGGTTGCTGTTTCCAGAAGAGCAGATCTAGGAAAAAAGTGCTAAGTCTGGACTGTTGATAGCCTGGATGGAAAAATAAGTTTTGAGATCTCTGGTTATGGGTGCTGAGTAGGAGAACTGGATAACTAGAAGGAAGAAGAACCCTTGTGTACTTCACCTTTCTTTTCTTATGGTCTGGATTATACTCATTCCTATTCCAGAAAGCCACCAAATTTAACATTGTCTTTAATTCTGATATCCTTTACAGTGTTTGTCATTGCTTACAGAAAAAGTAAAAACAAGTCATTTTCTGATGCAAATTAATATGCTTGCTTTTGGACTCATAACTACATCTATGACAGCAGCACTATAGATTTCTAGCTGTGTGATTTGAAGCAGGTTATTTGAATTTTCAGGGCACACTCAAAATGAGTGCTTGAAAATATTTTACTGAAGGAACTATTTACAAATATTAGGCCATGGTTAAGGGAAACCACAGAAAATGTATCCCTAAGACGGGCAAAAACGAAGTAGCTACTACCCTTGGACCTGAAGGAATAAGGACAAATAGTGATTACCGGAATCCTATGAGACCTGCACTTGCAGGCGGAGCGTAAGCATGTTGCCTTTAGTAGAGAATGCAGCCATTGCCAATTTTCAAGCTGGCAGGAGCATGAGTTTAGGAAAAAAACACCCAACTTATCTTTTTTCTCAGTGTCTGATTCCCCATTGACTGAACTCAACTGGAATCTAGAGGGAAAGGGAGCATGGCTGATGTGGTGTATAGAGATCAGCCTCCCAGGGTATAAAGCAGGGTGGGGCAAACAGAATGTCTAGCACACCTGCCAGATAGGTTTTTTGTGAAGATTATATAAGAACTATGTAAATTAAACCTCTGATACAAAGTAGAACCTCAACTATGATGGTTCCTTCCCTCTTCCCTCATTTCTTCAGTCATTTTTTTTTTCTTTTTCACACAGATATTATAAAAGGGTTAGTTACAAATCAGTGGGTAAGTTGGAGAAGGGATAGATTCTGGTAGATTTTTTTGTTGGGGTATGCTTGATGCGGGCAATAGGACACAAACTAAACAGAAAGCTGGAATATATTATCCTTATGTTTCTCATCTGTCATCTGTAAGGTCCTGCAAGAAAATATGAGTGTCTTATAGGAGGTTGGAACTCTGAAATAACAAATATTCAAGCAGAAAATAAGATCTTTGACTTCAGAGAATTCCATCAAAGCTATTATCAAGTAACATAGTTCTACCCAAAGGCTTTGGGTTCAACGGCAAGGCTTTAATTCCTGAGGGTGATGATAGAGATGGGGACCCAGAGTGAGGGTACTGAAAAGACCATCATGCCCAGAAGAAACAGGTAGGGAATTAAGTAAAATTTATGTACAAAGTGGAGATCTGATCTTTGAAATGAGGGGGAAACAAACAAACAAACAAACAAACAAAAATGTGGAAGCTTGGCCCCAAGTTCACAGTTAGATTAGAAGCCAGGGTAATAACCAAGTATTCAACAAACATTTATTGAGTACTAATAATGTACAAAAGGCATATTGCATTGTTTGAAATTGGAAAATGTGTGCAGAAGGACTGTATCCTTTCACCTTACTTATTCAATCTGTATGCTAAACAAATAATCCAAGAAGCTGGACTATATGAAGAAGAACGTGGCACCAGGATTGGAGAAAGACTTATTAACAACCTGTGACATGCAGATGACACAACCTTGCTGGCTGAAAATGAAGACGACTTCAAGCACTTACTGATGAAGGTAAAAGCCTTCAGTATGGATTATACCTAAATGTGAAAAAACCCCAAAATTCTCACAAACGGACCCATAAACAACATCATAATAAAAGGTGAAGAAATTGAAGTTGTCAATGATTTCATTCTACTTGGATAAACAATCAATGCCCATGGAAGCAGCAGTCAAGAAACCAAATGACATATTTCATTAGGCACATCTGCTGCACAAGACCTCTTTAAAGTGTTAAGAATCAAAGATGTCACTTTGAGGACTAAGGTGCACCTGACTCAAGCCATGGTCTTTTCAATAATCTCCTATGTGTGTGAAAGCTGGACATTGAAAAGGGAAGACTGAAGAAGAATAGACACATTTCAACTGTAGTGTTGGTGAAGAAAATTGAATATACCATGAAACACCAGAAAAACAATCAGTCTTGGAGGAAGTACAGCCAGGATGCTCCTTAGAAGAGAGGCTAGTGAGACTTCATCTAACTTACTTTAGACATGTCATCTGGAGGGCCAATCACTGAGAAGGACACCATGTATGGTAAAGTAGAGGGTCAGTGAAAAAGAAGGAAACCCTCAATGAAATGGATTGACACGGTGTCTGCAACAGTGGGCTCAAGCAACAGTTGTGACAATGCAGCTGGATGGGACAATGTTTTGTTGTGTTATACATAAGGTCGCTATGAGTTAGAGCCAACTCGATGGCATCTAAAAACAACAACTAGTAATGTATAAAATAATATTCTTGGAGCTGAGAATATACAGTCTCTGCCCTCAAGGATCCCACAATCTATTAGAGGAGGCTAATGTGTTAATACATACTTACCACCTGGGATGTTAAATTCAAGGGTAGAAATTTTTTCCTTAGTGTTCTATTCATGTTACTCCTTGCTTGGAATGTCATCCCTTTTCCTTTCTGCCTATATTTATATTTAGAAATATCTACCACTTCACTGACAGTGAACAAGGCCCAACTCCTCCATGGACTCTCTCTGAATTCCCATTACTCAACTCCACAGAATTCTTAACTTAACTTGAATCCCTGGGTGTTAATACCTGCACTACTCATTCTGATTATGCATATGTTGACTTCAGTTCTTACTTAAAGAGTGCCTGAAGATACTCTGTGCTTCATGCTGCTATAAGCATTTGGGACACAGTGTAAAAAGAGATAGGCACAGTTCCAGGTTTTATGGAAACAACAATCTGGCATGGAAGACGGTCATTAAAGGCTAAATTATACATATATGAAATAAGGACTATGCCACTGGGGTATGATAGGATAGCATAAAGGTACAACTAACAATATTTTTGTCGTTACCAGTATGAAAATCTATGACTGGCTTCATATGGCTCCTCCTGTATGAATTTTATCTTAGGCAGAGAATTTCAAAAGAAATTGGGATTAATCATAAAAACTGTAGAAAATCTGACCTAAAATTGCACTGAACTTTAATAATAAGGAGATGATTTATAACTAAAAACATTTATGACACAAAATCTCCAAAGTAAATTCATTTACAAACATGAAAACTTACAACTAACTTCTTCTGGAATAAGTCACCAGGGACTTTTTACTCTTTTTGATAAAGAACTTAAACTTTAGAAATGATCAATGACTTCTCAGTAAATAACTGCCATTGAGAAGCCACTATCATGTGTCTTTTATATGGAAATAATGGATTAAAAGTTGATGTTTCAGTACTTAAGCAACAGGTGGAATTAAAAAAAAAAGAGGTCTGTTCTCAGAAGGTTAAAACAACACAGAGCAATAATTCCAATTCTAAGCAATAGCCTTACATTGCTAATACCAATGAAATAACAATCATTTATTGAAAGTGAAACCAGTATAAAATCTTCTTACAAAAACCTTTTAGAATGTTTCTAGGTTTTGAACTGTACGTCTGAGGCAAGGAAGATGGCAAACGTAATTTTTATTGAATGAGAGAGCCCGAACTATATACATCAGGAAGCCCTCGTGGCGTAGTGGTTAAAGTGATCAACTAGCTAATTGAAAGTTTGGTGGTTCAAAACCACCAGTGGCTCCACAGGAGAAAGATGTGGCAATCTGCTTCGGTAGAGATTTACAGCCTTGGAAACCCTATGGGGTTGCTATGAGTCAGACACGGCTAGATGGCAGTGGGTTTTTGGTTTAGTACTATATACATCAGGTTGGGACCCTTTTAAAATAAATTTTCCCACTCTAATACTCTATTTTCCCCCTTCGTTACTCCCTCACTCTAAAAAATCCAAAGATTGGCTGTGAAGTGATTTATTGAAAAGGTAACTGAGGCCAGATCAAGTGGAAAAAAGGAGAAAGCAGTTATCATCAACCCCTAACTGGCTGCCTTTCACACTTTCTCAGTATAGATACATCACTCTGTGGGAGAAAATGTTATGAGATTAAATTTACTCCTTTATGTAATCAATTATATTGACCACCATCAATGTCAGGTGCTAAAGGCCAGCCTGATGTCTATGGGCATCCTCAGCTTGCTGATAATTTGTTGCCCTTTCAAACCAATATTCTTTAAATCTGTTCAGCATTTCCTTAATGGGATCAGGAAGAAACTGTTTTTTAAGTATTAAAAATTGTGTACCTTTTTATGTTCAAAATATGTAATTTATAATATGAATATGAGCTTATAAATGAGTTTTATTAAACTGAAAATATTTTAGGAGATATGTTAAACTATTTACATAAATCACTTGGTAAACAACCCTATGCCAAGCATTGGCAAGTTTCACAATTTCAACTGATGGCAGCTGCTGATTTCAGATAATACTCAGTTCACTGGTCTAGAGAATGATGGTACAGACTATAAGATGTATTATGTATTCTATATTAGCCTGTCCCAAATGTACCCAAGAAAGATCACCAGAGGCAAGAAGGGACTTACTTTAGTCATTAAGTGTTTGTATTTCTCTGTGTGTGTGTGTGTGTGTGTGTGTGTGTGTGTGTGTGTGTGAGTGTGAGTGTGTGTGAGTGTGTGTGAGTGTGTGTGTATCTGATTACTTCTCCTTGAGGGAATTATGTGAGGATTCTAGATGGGAATAGGAGCGAATAGGAGCAATTTTTACTTCTATGGATTGATGACCTAAAAGTTGAAAATTTTGCCAACTTAAAATCAGGCTCTGAAGGTAATCTGAACATTAATATCAAAACAGTCCCTAGCTATATAGACATTAAGGCTAAAGAAGTCTATTAGATTATCTATCCTTAGATTCCAACTGAATAGCAATTGGAAGAAGAGGTAAGACTAAAAGAAGGTTGCATTACTTCTGGATATTAGATCCTGATATCTCCTTTTGCTTTTGATGTTTAAAGGTTAACCAAAAAGGCAGGTTCTTACTGAATGGAAAAATTAATTTTTATTAATTATTTTTTAACAAAAAAAATCCAATACTTTAAAAATTTTATTTTTTGGTTAATGCTGACTGGTAATATAAAGCAGAGGCTATAACTTATATAGGGGTGATTTTGTGAAAGGATAGTTTCTCATTGTATATTTAGTTTCTACATAAAAGATACAGTACACTTTAAGTTGCAGATTGCTAGTAATGACTTTAGAGAAAAGGGCAGTAGGAAAAATGAATGGGGGGATGAGGTATGGCATGTGTCTACTACTTAATTTCTTTAGAGAGACTGAGCTTGAAAAGCAGAGGCATGATGGATTAATTCAGTAGACTGCACTACTCAATAAACATATGAAGGCCACCTTGAGCTGTGAAATCTACTCTCTCTACAAGGTGAAATGTTTTCAGCCGACCCATAATTGTCAACCTGAATGTGAGACTTGCTATGCTTTATTAGCTATATGTTCATTTTCAGGGATTGACTGGTTACATGGCAGGCATTCATGAAGTATTACGTATTGAGTCATATTCACCACAAGTATAAATATACCAAAAATGGGACAGAGAGAGGATAATGCTTAGTGACATCATTTTTCTTCTCCTAACTAATTTCTCCTCCCCCTATGCCCAGCTTGGAAATGTTTTCTCTCCTCTCTCTTAGAGAATTCATCTCTCCTGGCCACAGTCCTATCCCTTTCATCTGACTTTTTGTTTTACTTTACTTCCACCTCTCCAATTCTTCCTCTTTTTCTCCTTTCTTTTGCGTCTATATCACACACCTCTAACGAATCATTTGATAATTGAAAAATACCTCTTGCAGAGAAAAAAAAAATGAGTGAACAAAGCAGCAACCCTTCTTATAAAGCAAGTGAGGTAGTAAGCAAAAGACATTCATATGTTAGTATATATTTTTTCCGATCATACAGGAGTTAGAGAAACATTCCTACTGCATTTTGTATCGCCCTTTACTATGTACTCAAGGTTTTAGAAAAGAGTTTTTCAGACTGAATGTCAACTTGTAAAATCAATGTATTAGATCAGAACAAGGATTGTAATTTTAATGAATTAGAGTAGTGTAAAGTAGAATAGAATAGATAAAAGGACATCTCAGAAAGAAGAAGAACTAAATATGAACTGAGTAACTGAGTTGAGATGCAAAGCATACTTTTTAATGTGGCTCTCAGTCAAAAAAGTTTTTTTAAAAAATTTTATTGTTGTACTTCAAGTGAAAGTTTACAATTCAAGTTAGTCTCTCATACAAAATTTTATACATACATTGTTAAGTGACCCTAATTGCTCTCCCTATAATGTGACAGCACACTCCTCCTTTCCACCCCTGATCTCCCATATCCATTCAACCAGCTCCTGACCCTCTCTGCCTTCTCATCTCACCTCCGGACAAGAGCTGTTCATTTAGTCTCATGCACCTACTTGAGCTAAGAAGCACACTCTTCACGAGTATCATTTTATGTCCCATAGTCCAGTCTAATCTTTGTCTGAAGAGCTGGCCTTGGGAATGGTTTTACTTCTGGGTTGACAGAGAGTCTGGGAGCCATGCTTTTTGGGGTTCCTCCAGTCTCAGTCAGACTATTATGTCTGGTCTTTTTACTGGAATTTGAGTTCTGCACTCCGCTTTTCTCCTTCTCCATCAGAGACTCTCTGTTGTGTTCCCTGTCAGGGCAGTCATTAGTGGTAGCCGGGCACCATCTAGTTCTTCTAGTCTGAGACTGATGCAGTCTCTGGTTTATGTGGCCCTTTCTGTTTGTTGGTCCACTACTTTCCTTGTGTCTTTGGTGTTCTTCATTCTCCTTTACTCCAGGTGGGTTGGGACCAACTGATGCATCTTAGATGGCAGCTTGCTAGCTTTTAAGACCCCAGATGCCACTCACCAAAGTAGGATGTAGAACATTTTCTTAATAAACTTTCTTACGCCAATTGTAAGTCAAAAAAGTTTGAAAGCTTGTGATGATATTATGTGTTAGCTGAACTTCACTAATTTACTCGTGGCTCAACAGTTTGCTACTAACCAAAAGGTCAGTGGTTTGAAACCACCAGCAGCTCCACAGGAGAAAAGATTTGGCAATTTGCTCTTATAAAGATTACAGCTTGGGAAATCCTGTGGTGCAGTTTTACTCTGTCTTATAGAGTTGCTATGTATCCAAATCAACTCGATGGCACACAACAACAATGATAGTATGTGCTAGTTGAACTTCATTAATTTCCACACAAAGATAAAAACTTAATCTTGAGTTGAGAAGGGACAGTGTTGACATGTTGTGGGGTTGTTAACCACTGTCGTAAAACAATATGTGTATTGTTTAATGAGAAACCATTTGTTCTGTAAACCTTCATCTAAAGAACAATTTTAAAAAACTCAATCTTGAATCATATTTACTTTAAGTCTTTGTTAAAACTATTAACTGTTATCTGAGCACATTTTGGCATTATTAGAATATGAATAGAAAAGTAACTGTGGTTCCATTTAAATTCTTACTTTGATACTTCTGGCCAGTTCAAACAAAAGTTGGTGTGAGAAGAGTACCATCATTGTTTATTTAGAAATAAATTTAGAGAGTAAACTTATATTCTGAGAAGTCAAAATACACAGTATTGTGGACAACTAACCCCCAACAGCAGAAATGATCTACAGCTCGGAATGAATGAAAAATGTTCCTTTCGTGTATTTTACCAGCTGTGTGGAACACAATATAAGTTTTTGGGCAGAGAAGGCTGGCAACATATTTATGTGTAATTTTAATGTGAAACAAAAAAAAACAACTATCTGAACAATAATCATAATTGTTTGCTTTACAAATGACTTCAGGAGTTGTTAGGTTAACAATTATTAACTATTGGATTTAATGAGCTAAAAGGATGAATTATTTTTTGTACTTATTTTATTAATCTCTACTACATTTATTGTATTGGATTTACTTGCAACATTCAATTACTGTGTGCATATATTTTAATAGCTATTTTGTTTGTTATATGAGACAGGTGGCATACAGCTGTCAGGGTCTGGAGTAGGTTTAAGAGTACACTAACTCCAGACTACCTTCATTTGCTAACAATTAACTTGGAGATCTTCACCTATACTAAGGCAGTCTTGAGAGGTTGTCCAAGGCAGTGTAAAGTAGTACTTAAGAGTAATGGCTGATAGACTTGAGTTGCAAACCTAACACTGTCACTCACTAACAAAATGACTTTGGACAAATTAATGACAATTCTATTGTTATAAAGATTACATGAGATAATAATGCAAATGCCTAGCATAACGTCTGGCATACGATCATCATGATTATATTTATTTTGTAATAAATAGCAGATCAGTTGTTTGGCTTATAAATGCAAGCCCCATTCCACTCGGACTATGTGTTGTTGCTGTGAGCTAGCTCATTTTTATGTATGTCCATTTTATTCTCCTTCTCCACACTGTATTCATCTCTCTCTCTTATAGACTCTTTAGTACTTGTAACCTATGCCACATATTACTGTAGGAACACTGGATCATTATAAGTACTATGTTCATTTTTCTTCTCCACAGAATGAGATTGCGAACTCCTTAACAGAGAAAAAAATATTTATCATTATTTCTCTTGGCAGAGTTAAATCTACTGTAAAGCTAATGAAGATTCTTCTTCACACAGGTTGCTTCCAAGGCCCTGGGAGAAGACCGGCAATGTGTTCACAAAGACATGGTTTTGCAAAGTTTGCAAAAGCAACATACCTTTGCATTTTTCTTTTTCTTAAAGAGGGCTCTTCAAATAAATAAAATTTAGGCCAACAAAACCAGTAAACTTTGGGCATGAACCTGATAAGAGAGCTCATCTGATTTATTTGTAACATGGTCTCCAACTTGAAAGTCTTTGACCCTCTAATTTTTTTTGAAACAAATTAAATGAGTAGTGTACCAGAGTAGGTCTTCAGTCTTCAGTATGTCTTGACTGAATGCATGCTTTAGCAAACAGGGCGATGCACATTGCTTCATTTGCTCTTAAGACTGAAGAGCAGCCTCTCACAGAGTTGTCAATCAAAAGAGCACTTAGGTTTCAGGGATAGGAGAGTGAAACAGATACATTGGAGATTGTCAGCTTTGGGACGATTTTTTTTTTTTTTTTTTAAGCATAGATTTGATTAAAGAGAAATAATGTATGAAAATGTGATGACAAAGTACTTATTTTTCTTTAAAATAGAAATACATTGGGGTGGTGTGATGGTTAATTTTGTGTCAACTTGGATAGGCTATGTTGCCAGTTGTTTGGTCAAACACTAGTCTGGTTGCTGTTAGGAAATAGTTACATGTTATTTAATCTGTTGATCTTAAGTAAAGTACATCACTTTCCATACTGTGGGTGGGCCTCAGCCAATCAGTAGAAGGCCTGAAGAGCAAAAAGGGATTTTTCTCTACGATGCATTCTTCCTTCACACTATAAATAGATATGTTTCCAGAACTCCTCTATTCTTCCTATCACTTGACCTAGGGGGACACAAGAATATAGGAATCTCCAGCCTTCTGCCTGACCTACACATTTTATACTTGCCAGCCCCCCACAATCAGGTGAGCCAATTCCTTTAAATAAATCTTTTCTTACTCTCTCTTGGTTCTTTTTCTTTAAAGAACCCTGGCTAAGAACAGGGAGGGGAGAGATATGGCACTGAAAGCTAAAGCATGCCAAGAATAACAACAACAAAATAACTAACAACAGACACTGTGCTAAGTGCTTTACAAACATTATCTCTAAACCTTTAAACAACTCTGTGAGGTAGGTATCAATATTCTCATTTTCTATGTGAAGTAACTGATCCAGATTTTAGTAACCTGTCCTTGATTATACAAACAGTAAAATATAAGTCAGAACTAAAACCTAGTCTTCAACACCCATGGAAGCAGCAGTCAAGAAACCAAATGACGCATTGCTTTGGGAAAAACTGCTGCAAAAGACCTCTTTAAAGTGTTAAAAAGCAAAGATGTCACTTTAAGGACTAAGGTGTGCCTGACAGAAACTATGGTGTTTTCAATCGTCTCATATACGTGCAAAAGCTGGAAAATGAATAAAGAAGACCAAAGAAGAATTGATGCCTTTGAATTATGGTGTTGGCAAAGAATATTGAATACACCATGGACTACCAAAAGAACAAACCAATCTGTCTTGGAAGAAGTACAGCCAGAAACCTCCTTAGAGGTAAGGATTACGAGACTTACTCTGGACATGTTATCAGGAGGGACCAGTCCCTGGAGAAGGGCATCACGCTTGGTAAAGTAGAGGGTCCGTGAAAGAGAGGAAGACCCTCAATGAGATGGATTGACACAGTGGCTGCAGCAATGATCTCAAGCATAACAACGATTGTGTGGATGGTGCAGGACCAGGCAGTGTTTCGTTCTGTTGTACATATGGTCGCTATGAGTTGGAACTGACTTCATGGCACCCAGAAAGAAGAAAACCTAGTCTGTTTGACCATTGTACTATACTGTATATGGTGGATGCCAAAACTGAAAATCTTGGCCTTTTAAAATAGAAAAATAGTTGGAAAACTTGTGGGTTCATTATGAACTCATCTCTAAGGTCAAATTTCTCAGATGCATTACAATGAAGTCAGATCCAGGATCCAGAAACTCTTATAAACCTTGGATATATGATGCAACAACTTAAAATACTTTTTTGTTAAGTAATCATTTTTCACTGCAGTTAGTAGAGTGCTTACTAAGACAAAACAATGGACGGGGCAATTTTTTTAACTTAGGTGCTTTCAAGATAGCTTAAAATGTGATTTATGACTCACATCTCAGAATTGTGCCTGATATACTGTGCACTGAAAACAATGTGCATTTTTCTTCTATTTTTTTTTTATGTCATCAGTAAATATACTGTCTTGGCCATCTCTCAAACACTTGAAGAATTTTTCATTTTTTATTTATTTTTGCATATTTATAAGCATAATGCCTTTCCTATAGATATAAAAGGAAGAAAATAATTTTAATCTAATTTAATTTAGCAGTCATTTTTATCATGGGATAGATAGAGATAAATAAGACAGGGCACATTCCCTCAACTAGTTTCCAGTCTAGAGCAGTGGTTATCAAATTGAGTGACTTTGAGAGTCATCTTGGGTGCTTTTGAAATTTGTGCAGAAACTAATTCCAGAAAACCATAAAAACAGGGAAAAACAATATTTAAAGAAGAGGTAACTCTAAAGTTGAAAAAGAGCCAAGAGAATCCACATTTTTAAGGAGTACTCTACTGATTATTATGTTGCTCGTCCTCACCTCGAGAAACAGATATAATTAAAAAGATGCATATAGCCAATTGCAATATATCATATATTAAAATACGCATAATAAAGAAAATTTTTATTTTTATTGTGTTTTGGGTGAAAGTTTACAGCACAAATTAGTTTTTCATTCAAGAATTTATACACAAATTGTTTTGTGACATTGGTTGCGATCCCCACAATATGTCAGCCCTCCCCCTCTTTCTCTTTCCACCCTATGTTCTCTGTGTCCATTCATCCCGTTTTCCTGTCCCTTTCTCCTCTTTGCTTTTGTGCAGGTGTTGACTACTTGGTCTTGTATACTTGATTGAACTAGGAAGCACGTTCCTCACATGTGTTACTGTTTGTTTTATAGCCCTGTCTATTATTCTTTGGCTTAAAGGTGAACTTCAAGAGTGACTTCAGTTCTGAGTTAGCAGGGTATCTGGGGCCATAGTCTCAGGGGTTCCTCCAGTCTCTTTCAGATCAACAAGTCTGATCTTTTTTTGTGAATTTGAATTTTGTCCTACATTTTTCTCCTGCTCTGTCTGGGGCCCTCTATTATGATCCCTGTCAGAGAAGTAGATCGTAGTAGCCAGGCACCATCTAGTTCTTCTGGGTTCAGGCTAGCGGAGGCTGTTGTTCATGTGGTCCATTAGTCCTTTTGACTAATAGTTGCCTTGTGTCTTTGGTTTTCTTTATTCTCCTTTGCTCCAAATGTGATGAGACTAATAGATGTATCTTAGATGGCCACTAGCAAGCTTTTAAGACTCCAGACACTAACCAAAGTAAGATGTAGAACATTTTCTTTATGAACTATGTTATGCCAATTACCTAGATGTCCCCCAAGACCATGGTCCCCAGCCATCAGTCCCAGTAACTTGGTCCTTCAAGGTGTTTGGATATGTTTAGAAAGTTTCTATGACTTTCCCTTGTTCAAGTTGTCTGCCTTCCCCTATATTGTGTGTTGTCTTTTCCTTCACCAAATTTAACTTATCTTCTATCTAGTTAGTGGTTTCCCCTCCTCACCCCTCCCCTTCCTCGTAACCTCAAAGATTTTTTTTTCTGTGTGTAAATCTTTTCTTGGGTTTTTATAATATTGGTCTCATACAATATTTGTCCTTTTGCAATTGACTTATTTCACTCAGCATAATGCCCTCCAGATTCATCCATGTTGTGAGATGTTTCAGGATTCATCCTTGTTCTTTATCATTGCATAGTATTGCATTGTGTGTATGTACCATAATTTGAATATCCATTCATCTGTTGATGGGCACTTAGGTTGTTTATATCTTTTTGCTATTGTGAATAGTGTTGCACTGAACATGCGTGTGCACATGTCTATTCGTGTGATGTCTCTTATTTCTCTAGGATATATTCCTAGCAGTGGGAAGACTAACACTTTAATGTGTCCTTTTTGATTTAAAAAAAAATATATATATATCGCTGCAGTCATTTCCCAATTATAAAGAGAATTACTGGGACAAAGACATGAGTATATAGAAGAAGATCCCCTTCTTTTATCCACATATAGAAGTATTTATAGAACTATATACTACGTCCCATACTGCTGACTAGAATAAACTGTTTCCAACAATAGAAGCAGTTTTTCTGCTTTAAAAAAATTCTGAGGGCAAGTTATATTTTATTGTGTTTACACAGGCACATTTGTCCTCTATCTGCATTGTTATTCAGTAAATAATTGTTCCTTGCTGGGTTCTGTCTGGATGTTTTATACTAGTATAATTTGAGTTTACTACAACTCTGGAATTTTTGGTGTATTATAGGAAATGAAATCAGTGTATCAATAAAACAAAATGTGTTACAAATCCACACAAAGCAGAGACATATGGCAACTGAGTGACTCTGAATGTCATTATGAATAGTCAAATGTGGATGTTCAGTGGAAAAGCCTCATAATTTTGTATCTAGTCTTTATCTGATATGAACTTTACACTTGGCTGAATGACAGGATCTTATTCGAGCCCTGCTAGAGACTGATTAAGTTCTGGTTACACTGTAATGAAATTCACTGATTTATGTAAGATTTAGTACCTGTACTGAAAGGAATATGAAGAGTTCTATCAAAATTAGAAAGTTGTAATGTAATAGCTTTTGGAGTAAAATCAATAGTTGAAAGCAGCTGAAGCATGAGTAGATACAGTTATTTCCAACATGTTCCATGTATTTGTCAATTTATTATCATTTCCAATAAGCAAACAAATTCTGATATTTTATGCATTTTAAATGTCCCATTAAAAGTAAAACAGTAGTTTAGTGCACACTTATGTAAAGTAAGAGTTTATTATTTGAATATGCTCCCTTAGAAGAACATATTGCAGACACTTTGGCTTAGTAGTCATCTTTGTCCACAGCCTTTGGCATGATGAAGGGCTTAGCATATGTTCACTGAGGGGCTTAGTATATGTTCACTGAATAAATGAATAAAAGAATCCTGGATTCAGGACTAAATATTTCAATTGAACATGGGCATCATCCACAAAATCTTATTTTCCTCTCTTTGGGGCCTTTTTCTGGGCTATCTACAAGCCCTGGTGGTGCAGTGGTTAAGAGCTTGGCTGCTAAGCAAAAGTCCGCAGTTCGAATCCATCAGTTGCTCTTTGGAAACTGTATGGGGCAGTTCTACCCTGTCCTATAGGGTCACTGTGAGTCAGAATTGACTCAACAGCAACGGGTTTTTGGTTTTTATGCATCTATCTATTACACATCTGAACTTTATCAATGATTTCGATATGGGAAGATTTTTTTCATATAGAATACATTCTTTTTTTTTCTTTGCTTTTGTTATATATTAGTTTTTTTTCCCCGTAATAGTCCTAGTCAATAGCCATCTAGCTTTTTTATTAATGTTAATTCTTACAAAAATATCAGCAGCACAGTAAATATAGTAGCATTATTCAGAGCAAAAGAGCAATTTATCTAGGCTTATTTTGTAGGTTCTCTAGCTTCCACAAAGATACCTTCAATTACTGGGACATCAATACGTCTTTCTTTTCCCTCCTACTTTACTTATGGTTCATGCTACACACCTAACTTAACACTTGTAGATGTATTTTCATTTAAAGTTCTCAGTTTGCTGTTTCTCATCTACCTCACACACTATTAACGATTGAAAGACAGAAGCTCTAACATTTTTCTTTTTTTTTTATTACTTTTTTTTTTTTATTGTACTTCAGGTGAAGGCTTACAAAACAAATACTTTCTCATGAAACAGCAGTACACATATTGTTTTATGACACTGGTTAACAACCCCACAACATGTCAACCCTCTAACTTCTCAA
>NW_004443958.1:417869-442588 GCF_000243295.1 Trichechus manatus latirostris
AGCACAATGTTAAATAGGAGTGGTGATAAAGGGCATCCTTGTCTTGTTCCTGTTTTCAAGGGGAATGTTTTTAGCCTCTCTCCATTAACAATGATGGTGGGTGTTGGTTTTGCATAGATGTCCTTTATTATGTCGAGAAATTTCCCTTCTATACCTATTTTATTGAGAGCCTTGATCAGGAATGGGTGTTGGACTTTGTCAAATGCCTTTTCTGCATCAATTGAGATGATCATGTGATTCTTTTCTTTCCTTTTATTTAACTCTGATATTGACTATGTTCTCATTCACTCAGACTACAGGAAGTCAACTTAGATTTCTTCATCTCTGCTAACCACTCCAACTCTGCCAACACAATCAACAAGACCAGAATAGTTATTTCTGATGTTTCTTGTTTCTATTCCTTTATTTCAATTCACACTGAAAATTGCCATACCATTTACTGTGGCAAAAAATAGGAATGCAAGGCTAAAAGTGATCCATTTAAATGAGACTGAGGCCAGCTGATACCATTTTAAGAGGTGACTCTCTTTATGAGAAGAGCTGATCAGTGAGATACAGCCCCTTGGAGATAGTCTTTGATTTCTGGTTATGAAATCTGACCCATTATAGAATGCTTGTTGTTAGGTGCTGTCGAGTGAGTTCCAACTCATAGCAATCCTATGCATAATAAAAAGAAATTTGGCCAGGTCCTGTGCCATCCTCACAATTGTTGCTATGTTTAAGCCCATTGTGCAGTCACTGTGTCAGTCCATCTCACCAAGGGTCTTCTTCTTCTCTGCTGATTCGCCACTTTACCAAACATCATGTCCTTCTCCAGGCGCTGGTCCCTCCTGATAACATGTCTAAAGTAAGTGAGACAATGCCTTACCATTCTTGCTTCCAAGGAGCATTATGACTGTACTTCTTCCATCACAGATTTGTCCATTCTTCTGCTGGAGTCACTAAGGTGGTATTTTGTTTAGTTTATGGCAAACTACTCCATTGAAGTGACTAAATTAATCTCACTGGATGTCTCAAACTGACTTGAGTTTTCAGAATGCAGTCACCAGTCCTAATCTCAGCATTTGTTTAAAAAGATAATTCTAACTCTGTTCTCTGACTTTCTGTTTGAAATCTAAAATAACTGGGCTAGCAGAGTAACAATTAAAAAAAAAAAGAGTAAAGAAGGATGAGGAAAAACTCAACTGCATTTTTAAAAAAATTTCTTTTATGACAATCCACCAAATAAAAAAAAAAAAAAAGGAATCCTAATTTTCTATAGGCAGTGTTATAAAGACAAATGTTGTTACAGAGCACGTTATTTATCTTGCTATGGCTAGTAGCTCATAAGGGGCCAGTTACAAGTTTGTTAAATGAACTTGAAAATAATTATAACCCAGATTAGCAACTCCTTGATTCAGGATATTTAGTCATTTTAGGCATTTACCCCACAAATCCAATGAAGTTTCCAATAAATTTTCTGAATCTTTTCCAAAGTAAGCATTAAATTCTTTGGAAGGAAGTATAGACTCTAGTCCTGACTGTCAGTCATTGTCTTGTATTCTGACTGATTTTTGACAATCATTGCACGTTCCTGTCTCAATTTTCTCATACGTAAACTATAATAATCATATTTTCTCTGCCTGCTTCACAGATGTTGCAGTGATAAAATGAGATTCTGTATCTGTAAGTACTTTGAAACATCCAATGCAAGGTAATATAATTTCAAAATAATAATTCCATTTGGAGAATTGTTGCAATCATCTCAATAATGATACCATATAGGTACATATTCTGCAGAAATATTTTTTGACAAATAGTTTTACATACATTATTTCATTTATTTATGCATCTGAGTAACATTTATAGAGGCATGAAGTGAGGTAGAAAGAGTATACGGTTTGGGTACATCATCATCATAATCCTCAACATAGCAATACTTGAGGTTACATCCCAGCTCTGGCACTTAGTAGCAGTAGGACCATAGCCAAATTCCTTATTTTCTTACCATCAATATCTCCATATAAAAAATGGGTGCTTTTGACATTTATCTCACACATATGTTCTTCCTCCACTTTTATCTATTTTCCCCTTTTCCCTTGAAGCCAAGACATCAAAGTATCTCCCAGTATCCAATTTCTCTTTTGCCCTTTTAGTTTTAGGAGGAGAAATGGATGTCCAGCTAGTGACTACGTTCCTGGGACTCCCACAGCCTGATGTGCCTAAGTTCCTACCAATAGAATATAAACAGATGTGGTGTGTACAACTTCTCTGTCTCATATTTAAAAGGAAATATCTTGCCTCAGCTTCCTCCACTTCATATGTCCCACAGATAGCAATGCAGACATCATGATGTGGGTGACTCAGCTTCAACCAAGCAGACAAGGCCAACAGCCTGGCCTAAGGGATATCAGAGCAGAGCAGCCCTGTAGCTTCTGCCTACACGGAACCGTTATACAAGAGAGAAATAAACTTCTATTTTGTTGAAGTCCCTATATCTTAGTGTCCTTGTGATGCATTAGCTTAGCCTATATCTTAATTATATATCCTTCTTCCCCTTCATTATATCCTAACAGTATTTATTGGTTTCATATCTGGTGCCAGGCACTTAGGTATGGATTTAGTTACATAATGTATGTAAAGTGCTTAGCAGAGTGTTGGGGCAATGATGCTAAGTAAATGTTGTTCTTCCCCCACTAAATGCCAGGAACTGCAGGTGAAGGGGATGGGGGGAGCTATGATAATAAAAAACAAATGCTCTAGTTAGGTTTATCTTTATATTAATTCAGCCATATTGATTTCAATGAAAATAGCTTCATAAGAATAAGTAACATCTGGTTTTGGTAATGACTCCTCTCCAATGGTTAGCAAATTGCCTGGCCCATAGTAATAAAAAGTTACAATAGTATTTTAGTCTGGGGTCAACTGAGACTCAGGAAGATTAAGAGACTTTCCCTAGAACACTTAGCTAAGAAATGTTTGGGCCAGAATTTAAAAGCAGGCAGTCTTGCACTCTGAAACCACTGCAGTTTCTTATGTCTCCTGACTAGACTGTCTCTCTCGATCACAGGCCCAGAAAGATTTTTTTTTTTTTTTATTTAAACAAGCATGAATCTTTCTACAAGGCACCAAAAATGTTATTACAGATGGCAAGAACTCTATCACTGTAGCTCACTGGCAACATTTGAGAGTGTTAAGAATCAAAAAAAAAACGGTAAGGGATTTATAAATCAGGGACCCTCAAATTTCAGTGTGAATGATAATGTTAATTTGAAATAAGCGCCCCAGATAATTCTGATGCAGGTAGTTAAATCTTTGAGACATACTATAAGGACATTTTATAATTTATATGTAAGAATGAACAACATTTGAGTCCAATTTATAACACTGAAAACACTGAGTTGATCATGTGATATCTACCTATGTTGGGAAAGCTTCAGAATGAAAAGGGTTTGTAAAATCTTTTTCTGTGGTTATTGTACAAAGTTTCTCTGAATTATTTTCCAACAAAAAGAGTCCTAACTTCCCTTGTTGTTGGATGCTGTCAAGTCAGTTCCACCTCATAGCAACCGTATGCGCAACAAAAAGAAACACTTTCTGGTCCTGCGCCATCCTCACAATCATTGCTATGTTTGAGCCCATTCTTGCAGCCACTGTGTCAATCCATCTCATCTAGGGTCTTCCTCTTTTTCGCTGACCCTCTACCTTACCAAGCATAATGTCCTTCTCCAGGGACTCGTTCCTTCTGATAACATGTCCAAAGTACATGAAATGAAGTCTTATCATCCTTGCTTCCTAGGAGCACTCTGGTTGTACTTCTTCCAAGACAGATATGTTCGTACTTCTGGCAGTCCATGGTATATTCAATATTCTTTGCCAACACCATAATTCAAAGGCATCATTTCTTCTTCCCTTTTCGTTATTCATTGTCAGCTTTCACATATATATGAAGAAATTGAAAATATCATGGCTTAGGTCAGGTGCTTCTTAGTCCTCAAAGTGAGATGTTTGCTTTTCAACACTTTAAATGGGTCTTTTGTAGCAGATTTGCCTAATGCAAGATGTCATTTGATATCTTTACTGCTGCTTCAAAGGGCGTTGATTGTGGATTCAAGTAAAATGAAATCCTTGACAACGTCAATATTTTCTCTGGTTATCATGACCGTGCTTACTCATCCAATTGTGAGGATTTTTGTTTCTTTATGTTCAGGCATAATACCTACTGAAGATTGCAGTCTTTGATTTCATCAGTAAGTGCTTCAAGTCCTCTTCACTTACAGCAAGCAAAGTTGAGTCGTCGACATAATGCAGGTTGTTAATGAAACTTCCTCCAATTCTGATGCTGCGTTCTTCTTCATATAGTCCAGCTTCTCGGATTATTTGCTCAGCACACAGATTGAATAGGTATGGTGAAAGGATGCAACCCTTACGCACACCTTTCCTGATTTTGAACCATGAAGTATCCCCTTGTTCTGTTCATACAACTGCCCCTTGTTCTATGTACAGGTTCCACATGAGCACAATTAACTCTTCTGGAATTCCCATTCTTCACAATGTTATCCACAATTTGTTATTATCCACACAGTCGAATGTCTTTGCATAGTCAATAAAACACAGGTAAACATCTTTCTGGCATTTTCTGCTTTCAGCCATGATCTACCTGACATCAGCAATGATATTGCTCATTCCAAGTCCTCTTCTGAATCCAGCTTGAATTTCTGGCAGTTCCCTGTTGATATACTGCTGCGATCGCCTTTGAATGATTTTCAGCAGAATTTTATTTGCATGTGATATTAATTATATTGTTTGATAATTTCCACATTCTGTTTGGTCACCTTTCTTTGAAATGGGCACAAATATTTATCTCTTCCAGTTGGTTGGCCAGGTAGCTGTCTTCCAAATTTCTTGACATAGACAAGTGAACACCTCCAACACTGCATCCTTTTGTTGAAACATCTCAATTGATATTCCTTCAATTCCTGGAGCCTTGTTTTTCACCAATGCCTTCAATGCAGCTTGGACGTCTTCCTTCAATATCATTGGTCGTTGATCATATGCTACCTACTGAAATGGTTGAATGTCCATCAGTTCCTTTTTGGTACAGTGACTCTTTGTACTCATTCCATCATGCTTTTTATTCTTCCTACATCATTCAATATTTTGCCCATGGAATCCTTCAAAATTGCAACTCAAGGCTTGAATTTTTCTTCAGTTTTTTCAACTTGAGAAATGCCAAGTGTGTTTTTCCCTTTGGATTTTCTAACTCCAGGTCTTTGCACATTTCATTATAACATTTTACTTTGAATTCTTAAGGTGCCCTTTGAACTCTTCTGTTCAGCTCTTTTACTTCATCATTTCTTCCATTGATCTTAGTTACTCTAAATTCAAGAGCAAGTTTCAGAGTCTCTTCTGACATCTATGTTGGTCTTTTCTTTCTTTCTTGTCTTTTTAATGACCTTTTTCTTTCTTCACGTATGATGTCCTTGATGTCTTCCCAAAACTCGCCTTGTTTTTGGTCATTAGTGTTCAATGTGTCAAATCTATTCTTGAGATGGTATCCAAATTCAGGTGAGATGTACTCAAAGTTGTATTTTGGTTCTTGTGGATTTGTTTTAATTTTCTTCGGCTTCAACTTGAACTTGCATATGAGCAATTGATGGTCTGCTCCTTAGTTGGCCCTTGGCCTTGTTCTGACTGATGATATTGAGCTTTTCCATCATCTGTTTCCACAAATGTAGTTGATTTTATTCCAGTGTTCTCCATCTGGTCAGGTACATGTGTATAGTCACCATTTATGTTGTTGAAAAAAGGTATTTACAATGAAGAAGTCGCTGGCCTTGCAAAATTCTATCATGCGATCTGCTGTGTCATTTCTATCACCAAGGCCATATTTTCCAACTACAGAATTGCAGAAGTTGATAAAAATCTTTCAATTTCTTCATCTTTGGTATGAGTGGTTGGTTCATAAATTTGAATAACAGTTGTATTAACTGGTCTTTCTTGTAGGCATATAGGTATTATCCTATTACTGTCAGCGTTGTACTTCAGGATAGATCTTGACTTGTTCTTTTTGACAGTTAATCCAACACTATTCCTCTTCAATTTGCCATTGCCATCATAGAATACCATATGATTGTCTGATTCAAAATGGCCAATACCAGTCCATTTCAGCTCAATAGTGCCTACGATATTGATCTTTATGAGTTCCATTTCATTTTGATGACTTCCAATTTTCCTAGATTCATACTTCTTACATTGTTAATGGTTGTTTATAGCTGTTTCTTCTCATTTTGAGTTGTGCCACTTCATCAAATGAAGGTCCTGAAAGCTTTACTCCAACTACTTCATTAAGTTTGACTCTACTTTGAGGAGGCAGCACTTCCTCAGTCGTATTCTGAGTGCCCTCCAACCTGAGGTGCTCATCTTCCAGCGCTATATCAGACAATGTTCTGCTGCTATTTATAAAGTTCATTGGTCAGTTTTTTTCAGTAGACAACCAAGTCCTTCTTCCTAGTCTGTCAGAGTCTGGAAGCTCTCCTAATTCCTGTCCACCATGGTTGGCCCTGCTGGTATTTGAAATACTGCTGGCATATCTTCCAGCAACATAGCAGCACGCAAACCACCACAGTACGACAAACTGACAGAAACCAACTTCCTTTATGTACATGTATTTTCTCTCTTGTACTAATTTACAGTAATTTTAAACTTCCATTCAAATAATTCAACAATTATTATTGAGAACCTGCAAAAGGCAGAAATGGCTTAACTTATTTTAACAATCTAATTCCACAAATACACAACTAATAATTAGGAAAATTGTAATTACCAAGATTTTAATTGACTTCATATAGTGCTGATTTTTTTTCAAAGTTTTTAAAAGAATTTAAAGTTAAAAACATGGAGTGTATCTCAACAGTCCTTATCTTATTTACATTTACTACTGTCATATGTGTAGTTTTGTATTAAAGGTTTCATTTGAAGAAAGGTTATAAATGTCTGATTTAAAAGTTTGGTAATAGCCTGTTTTTTCAAAAGGCTTATATTGTGTGCATTGGTATTGCTGTAATCTCAATATTACTGCATGGGAATTTTAGAAGGAAAAATTACCACTAGGCCCCATGAAAGCAAGTTCTAGGGTCAGTTACTGTACTCCAACATTACACTGAGAGTGCAAATTAATCCCTAGTTCCTC
The DNA here is from genome assembly GCF_000243295.1 of Trichechus manatus latirostris. Taxonomy (NCBI): domain Eukaryota; kingdom Metazoa; phylum Chordata; class Mammalia; order Sirenia; family Trichechidae; genus Trichechus; species Trichechus manatus. Next base: position 425,041 of record NW_004443958.1, read on the forward strand.
TTAGAAGCAGCCCAAAGTACTAGAAATTTGAGAAGGGTGGATATTCAAAGTGTTCCTTGTGAGGAACTGGAAAGAATCTTTGGGATATTTGAGAGTGGATATATGGTGTTTTATTTGCTATTTTAGATCTATTCACATATCTTTTGCTTAAACTGTACCCTGATTTTTATCTGTGTAATAAATCTCACTCTCAATTCATATGATTTTGGTGGGATTAATTCTGTACCCAGCTCAGACTGCTTTTCGGAGGTAGATTGCCAGACCTTTCTTTCCAGACACCTCTGGGTGGACTCAAACCTTCAACATTTCTGTTAGCAGCTGAGTGCGTTAACTGTTTACACCACCCAGGGACTCCTTTCATTCTAAGGCAACCTTAATATTTTATGCCTCTCTTTTATTTTAATCATACATTGTTAAGTTTATGTATTAAGTCAGCAATAACTTATATGTTACATTTTCTAGGCTCAATTATGTGACATTTGTTTTGAAAGATCCAGAGTTTAGAAATTTTTGAAAGGAAATAAAGAATGTCTAACATCACTATTTTAAAACACTATAACTGAGGGAGTAAACAGATTCAATCTGTTTCTATAACTTGAAAAAACTTTTTCTTATAAATCAGAAAAAATTATAACAGAATGATATGAAATAAATATAGCATGAAAATAGATTAATAATATGAATATAAGCTACTATTTAGAGTTAAATCTTATTAGAGACAGATATTAGTTAAAAGTTTCAAAGTACTTAAGCAGAACACAACCGTGAAAATACTTGAATACCGATTAACGATCTCTCCTTTTTGCTTCATTTGCTATCTAGAACACAGTTTCAATATTAACTGAAAAATACAAACCAAATATAAGATTTGTATTTTTTGAACATTAACTCATAAGACAGCAATCTTATGTGATAGAGAGCCCACAATACATGTATTGTAAGCTGATACAAAGCTATCTCAAAGGAAGACACATCAGTTCTTGAAAATAATCTGTACAAATTATAAATTTAAAAGCAAAAATTTTAAATAATAGAAGTGTTTTGAAGTATAAACCGTTTACATAAAACACTGCTTCATAGTATCCTCTTCTACTTAATGCTTTAGAATTAAAGAACCTTAGCACTGAAATGGACCTCATGTAGCACTAGGTCAACATCTCAATTCATGAATGTACTCAATTACAATCTCCACTTAAATACCTTGATTTATGGAGAATTTATGCTGTGGTAAGAAAGCCCATTCCTTGTTAGAACAACATAGTTTCTAGACCATCCTTTCTATGACGTGCCAAAATCTGCCTCTCTGCGTTTTCTTCCCATGCCTTCATTGACGTGATAGCCTATGACACTGTCTTGTCTTTAAGCCTTCCTTGAAACTCTTCCCCCCAACCTCTGTCCTTTCCTTACAGAAAATAATTTCCAGAAATTTCACCACCCTAGTCAACTTTCTCTGGTGAAAAAATCCTGTTTTATAGTGACCTTATTAAAGTTCCTGCCCTAAAACACTATTTTTAACCTTTGGACTGTCCTCGTACTCGCATCTGAACATTAGAAGAGCATAGATACCATTCAAACCTCAGCCCAAGTTGTCCTATGTTTCCAACTTCCATTGTATAAAATGTGGTAACATTCCTAGGGGACTTCCAACTTTCTATCGTTTATATATACATATATATATATATATATATATATATATATTTATCTCTCAGTCTGGATTGTAAACTCCATAAGAACATTCAATCAGCATTTGTTATATTTAAAGGAAAAAAATCATCATTTTACATGCTATAATCAATTCATAAGCACCTGGGTCTGAGAATTAAGCTTTAATTAAAGCTTTGATGACTCAGAGATTTCGAAAATCTTTTACTCAAAAGGTTCTTACAAAATCATGGGAGTACTGACCTGTTTTAACTATATTTCTCCCTGTTTATTACTGTTATAAAGGAAAGTCAATACATATTTATCTTTTATTTGCTTAATTTTATTATTTTTTAAAACTTGATTTTATTTCTTTGAGTTTTCTAAATGTTTAATCACGTCATTTGCAAGTAATGATATTTTGCCATTTTCTGTTCAATATTCATACATCTCTCTTCCATCTCATGATATTTCTAAAATAATATTAAATAATAGTGTTTGCACGCATCTTTGCTGTTGTTGTTCTAAACTTATAATAGAAATGTTCTCTAAGTTTATCAAGTAGTAATATACTCGTACATGACTAAGAATACATTTGGTATAGTGAGAAGAGATATAATTTAAAAAAAAGATACAGTTCTCTTTAAATTCTAAGTTATTTGTAAATTAAAAAGAAAATCTTCAGGAAACTAAAATAAGAAGCAGGTACATACATTAGAAATCTCAGAAGCAAACTTTATGTTTCCGAATACTTACGTCATATATCATTTGCTCCAAAAATTTCATGAAACCTGCATAAATTGTTGAAGACTTTCTTTCTAACATGTGGGAAATGATAGGCTTGATCATGTCTATTATTTGGAAATAGAAATAGTTTATGTCTTTTGAGTTTATTTTTATTCAGGGTTTTTGTATATAACTATTTTACATGAATAACCCTACCAAATTCTCCCAATAACCTTTAAGGTTATTATCATCATCTACAGATGAGGAATCTGAGTATAGAGAGTTTGGGAAACTTACACAATGTCAACTTTCTATTAAGATTAGAAGCCAGATTTAAAAATTAGACTCTCCACAAACTTAAGAACCACATTATCAAAGGTTAATATAATCTCTGAAAAGTGAAACATAAAATTAATTGCACTTCATTAGATCATAACTAGTATGTACACTGATGCATATCACAAATAGCTTGAATTGCTAGAATATGGAGGTGTTAAAATTTTATTTCTGGAATGCAAAGCTGATAAGAAAGGAACAGCTTAAAGAAGTTGATATGGTGGTAAATATCCAGCAATAACATGTTTTTTGTAATTCTGCTTATGAGAATAGAATGATTTCAAAATACTAATCAAAAAAATTAATGTTAATTAATGTAAATGGTAATCTTACAAGTTGATACATGCTTAAATTGAGATGCCTTAAGCAAACAGTGACCCCCCAATATGCAGTGTAAAAAATGAAAACCAAAATATAATTACTTGTTTATATGTGAGGATATAATCTATAGCAAAGAAGTATGTTTTAGGTTTTCATAGTTTGAAAAGGTAACATTACTATTATTCAGTTATTTTGTATTATGATTCTGTACTCAAAAGTAATCTTCAGATGATTATTTTATTTTTTTTAAGTAGAATTTCCAGTGAAGGAGAGAATGCATAAGCTTACTAAAATAGATATTCTGGCTTATTTGGCACATATTTTTTTTGTGTTAGTTAAGAAAATTTCACCTGATTTATATAAAAGTATCTCAAAAATACGGCAGAGAACTTGAGTCCCTCAGGACCTGTTCAACCCTTGGTTTAGAAATAGCAAAGTTGAGGACTGAACGTGGTGACTTCATCTAGGTACAAACTTTCTGTGAGGTTCCTTCTGAATGTTTTTTCTGCAGACACTTTAATTGTAAGAAGAGTAGCTGACTGGCCTGCATCTTCCACCTAAACGGCATGGTTGGGACAATTTCTTGCATTTTTGGTAGGATTATAAACTGCCTAAATTTTTCTGGAAAACAATTTAGAAATATGTATGAAGAATCTCAAAAAAGTCCATGCCTTCTGACCTAGTAATTTCTCTTCTGGGAATCTAGTATAGAAACTAATCAGAGATGCAGCCAAATATTTATATACACACGTATTTATCACAATGATATTTGTAAATGCCAGAAAAGTGGGGGAGGGGGAAAGCCTGAATATCCACTACTATAGATGTGGAATAAATATTATGTAATTATTGAAAATCATGATGTTGAAGAATATTTACTAACATAAAACACTTAAAATATAGCTGGTTAAAAATTGGATGGAAAGTGAGATATACTCTTGGCTATTTCATTAAAAACTAGAAAATACTAGGAAAAAAAAGCTTAAATACATGTTTTTTAACACAATTTAAAAAAAGATTTTAAGTGTAGATTTTAATGGTGTTTATACTTTATTGTAAATATATTCATTACTTAGATGTATTTTTTTCTTAAGAAAGCTTGGAATAATTTATTTTCCTGGTTAGATCCTAATTTTTCCCATGGCATCTGCTCATTTGGCTTACATTTCTGCCACTGAACCAATGACTGAAATCCTCCCCAGCTGTGATTTATGATCTGTTTATACACAATCTGCCAGACCACACTGCAATAAAGCCTGCAAGATTCCCAGAGAGGAGAAAACTGAGATTATATAGCCTCACTCAGACTTCCCATGTTATATACACTGTGTAAATCTTAACAAACTAGAAATTTGACCTTGAATTTAAAAGGCACAGAATAGCTATAAAACTAACCCATATCTGGGGTTTTTGAAACAAACTTTATTGTTTAGTGCTTGATTTTAATGTTTAATATCTTGTTGGTTGAGTCAAATTTAAAATATGTACTATATATCATTCCAATACATAGCAGATTCTTTTACCATCAAGTGTTAGCTTCCTGAAAACATGAGCATCTGTAATTGAAGAATATAAGAAGGGATGTGAAAAAAAAATTGTTTTCTAAAGTATGTTTTCCATTATTTCTGAAAATGTATGCATATGGATTAAAAATAAAAAAGATAAACCAAAATGAAACTAGTTTTTATAAGCTAGTAAAATTTTTTATAATTACATTAAAAAAATTTATTAAACAGGGAAATGACTACTTAATGTAATGAATGTAACCTTCTTTTTAAAAAAATAAAATAAAATATTGGGGAGTGCAGGCAAGATCTTATTGCGGTTTCAAGATGTTTTCCATGACAGCTCTAACTCTTTAAGAGGATGTTTTCAACATTTTCACATAGGAGTGGATTGTCTGGTAATTAACATATGTTGCTTATTTAAATAATGCATTTTTTTTTCCTTTAATTGTCTGTTTGAGAGCTCAAATAACTAACCTATGCACATACAACATGTTTCTATGTTACGCCAGGACATAATTGCTCTGAGCAGTATTACCATCTACATTCATGAAATAGTTCCCTTGACTAAAAAGGGAAGTTTAATCTATTAAAACCAGATATGCACCTTTATTTGTCATGACATCAGTGTAAAAAATAACACATAGTGCTCAGTTAATACACAATAGAGATCAGTCAGAAGTGATTTTACACAATTTAAATTTACTTTTCAATGACTATTACTTGATTACTCTCACCACTGTGGCTTATAAATATTCTGTAAATTATAAAAATCTAGTAGTATTTGGTAAAATTCTATTTTTCCTGTCTTCTGAAATATGAACTATGAAATACAGTAATTATAAAGAATGTTTTAAATGGAAACTAAGGAAAAAATAATGGTCTAGCAGAGGTGGTGTTACTGGAACTATCAGTTAAAATTTGCTGAGCATTTTCTATGTGCCATGTAACTGCTAAATGATCTAAATAAGTTATTTCTCACTAGATTCTTGATTTTCACCAGATAACCTTGAGGCTGGGACAATTGTTTACTCAGATGAAGAAAGTTGAGGAAGAAACTTGATCAAAGTCACCAGCAAGTAAATGGCATAACTGAGATTAGAATCCACCTCTACCAACTTCCAGAACAGTGAGGAGAAATAGACCCTAACAAACAGGTCAAGACACAAAGTATAAATACATTTACAATGAAAGATATTCCCAGAAATATATTTTTCAGTGACCTCATCATAGAAATAAGGAAACTGAGACTGAGTGTAAGAGTTGATTGAGTTAAGGCTTGGTCTCTCAGGCTCTGAAAAGACACCATCATATCTATTTAAATCTATGAAAATCTAGAAAATGAGAGAATAAGTAATTTCTCTAACATCACACAGAATGCTGCCTCAGTGGGAAAACTATTCCATGGCAATTCCTCAATCAACTTTTGGTGATGCAAGTTGGAATTAAAAAATAATGAAGTCACAGATTTTTTAACATTTATTTTTGTTTCATTCTTTTTTTATTTAAGAATGCTGATAAAAGATCAACTGATTTTTTTAGATCAGTACAGAAGGATGTAAATTATCTACTCATTGAGAGTCTAATTTTATCCGTAACAACCATATTAGCCCCAAATGCTGGGATTATTTTGAAGCAAATCCCAGATATCATATCATTTTCTAAGTAAATATAAGACAAAAATTTAAAGCAGAAAAAATGTGGAGGATTATTTTTGAAATGTAACGGAAGAATAACGAACAGTAGAGAACTGGAAGAAAATTTCTAATGATATGCTTTATAAGTAGGTAAAAACTGTGAATGGTGACTTTATTTTTCAAGCAGGAAATCCACAGAAAAATTAGAACAGAACTTTGGAAAAATAAAGGGAAACGAGTTGGTAAGTTTTAGAAGAATTTAGCAAATAACTGTGGAGGGCAATACCAGAGAGAAGTTGTAGTGTTTGTGCTTCTCAAGTACAATAAGTACTGAGTAGAGATAAATGGTTCTGTGAAATACTACTAATGAAACATGCATGAACTTCCCTACGGGAAAAATAGTCTTATTATTTTAAGAAAATAAATGAAACCAAGTGCTTGTTTAGTACTCAAAAATATTTTAAAATAGTATTTCTAAAACATTACGTTGCTTAGAATTAACTAATGAGAAATAAAATATTGAAAAGGTTATAGCTAACCTTTACATGGAGCCCTACGGTGTATAAAATGTACAAACTATAATAAACATTTCTTGTTTTGTGCTCATAACTATCTTGTGAGTTACGGTGGGATAGATCTAATTATCCCTGTTTCACAGATGAGATCATGTTTCAGAGATGATAAATGACTGGACTGAGGTCACACTGGTGGTAAAGGACATATCAAGACTGGAACCCAGCTGACGTAGCTATATAGCCCTCTTAGAGCAGGCGATATGCTTTAAGTTTAAATGAAGATGGAGAGACATTAATCCACATAAGCTCAAAACTCAATGCAAAAGGAAGTTATAAAGAACAAAACTACAAATATTAATCTATCATTCAATAGATTAAAATATTTAAAATTATAAAACAGATGTGTTCCTGAGAAATTATAAGTAAAGCTAAAATCCATACATGAAACTTTAGTATAAAATTGATTTATATGAAGAAAGGCATAAGGATGTCTCAGAGGAAGCAAGAGGACCAGATACTTCATCTTCACTCCCTGCTCTACCTCTTCCTAATGCCTCCCCATCTCTGTCCTGCTCCCAAACTTCCCACCTTTACTCTAGCCTGACATTCTCTAAATGTAAGACATTTATGCAGAACTCAGGGTAAGATCGGAAATTACATTCCTTGAACATATGAATCTGTGACATGAGAATTGTATCATTTGATGTAAGAGCTTTACATTTCTGCATAGAATTAATTGGGATATTTCATCAAGAAATATGAGTCACAGAGCATGCTATAGGATTCTAACAGCATTATATCTTTTAAGAATGTCCGTTTAGCTTAGAAATTCTCAATAAAATTGTACAAGCACACTGTTTCCAACCAATTCAAAGACAGATACATGACACTGCAAGCAAAAACAAGATTTCTATAACTTTAAAGATTGACCTTCTCTTTAACAAAGGCTATTGTTTTAATTTAAAAAAATAAAAACAATTTTTGTGTGTGTGTGTGAAACAGATTTATTTATAATACCTACTATATAAAAATGTTAATTGGTGGTCAAATTGAGATCAATAGAATAAATTAGAATCAGTAATATAAAATGATGTGTTATCTGTAAAGAAAAAAATCAATTGTAAGAATTTCCTTAAGAGATTAGGTTATAACTCAAATTTATGTTGCTATGAGTCAGAATTGACTCAATGGCAATGGATTTTTTTTTTTAAATTATCAATTAAACAAGCCTTTGATTAAGTGAAACATAGTTAAGCTAATTCTATGTTTATTAAATACAGTAGTCAGATAGAAGTCTAGAAAAAAAAAAAGAATGTGTCATCCCCATCCAGAATAAAGGATTACCTGATGCATTTATTAATTCAAATATTCACCAATTCAATAAATATATACTGAGCTTTTTTATGTATCATGGATTGTGAAACTCTTGGGAATTCCATAGAAAACAAAATACAGTCTCTGACCTTTTACACACCAGTGTATCATTGCTAATGTCAGATGGATCTTCAATGAAAGCAGAGAATTCAAGAAAGACGTTTACCTGTGTTTTATTGACTACGTAAAAGCATTTGACTGTGTGGGTCATAGCAAATTATGGATAACATTGTGAAGAATGACTTCCAGAACACTTAATTGTGCTCATGAGGAACTTGTACATAGACCAAGAGGCAGTCATTTGAAGAGAACAAGGGGGCACTGCATGGTTTAAAGTCAAGAATGGTGTGCATCAGCACTGTATCCTTTCACCATACCTATTCAATCTGTATGCCGAGCAAATAATCCAAGAAGCTGGATGATATGAAGAAAAACGGGGCATCAGGATGGGAGGAAGATTCATTAACACCTGTGTTATGCAGATGACACAACCTTGCCTGCTAAAGTGAAGAGGACTTGAAGCACTTACTGATAAAGATTAAAGACTACAGCCATCAGTATGGGTTACACCTCAACATAAAGAAAGCAAAAATCTTCACAACTGGACCAATAAGCAACATCATGACAAACGGAGAAAAGACTGAAGTTGGTAAAGATTTCAGTTTATTTGGATCCACAATCAACACCCATGAAAGTAGCAGTCAAGAAATGAAATGACTCATTGCAGCGGGGAAATCTGCTGCAAAAGACCTCTTTAGTTTGTGAAAGAGCAAAAGTGTCACCTTGAGGACTAAGGTGTGCTTGATCCAAGCCATGGTATTTTCAATAGCCTCATATGCATGCGAAAGCTGGACAACGAATAAGGAAGACTGATGAAGAATTGATGCCTTTGAACTATGGTGTTGGTGAAGAATACTGAGTATACCATGGACTGCCAGAAGAACGAACAAACCTGTCTTGGAAGAAGTACTGCCAGAATACCCCTTAGAAGGGAGAATGGTGAGACTTCATCTCATGTACTTCGGACATGTTGCCAGGAGGGACCAGTTCCTAGAGAAGGACATCATGCTTGGCAGAGGGTCATCAAAAAAGAGGAAGACCTTTCAGATGGATTAACACAGTGGCTGCATCAATGGGCTCAAACATAGCAAGGACTGTGAACATAGGGCAGGACCAGGCGGTGTTTCGTTATGTTGTATGGAGGGTCACTATAAGTTGGAACCAACTCAGCAGCATCTAACATTATTATATAATATTAAATTTTCTGTAAGTACTCAAGCTCCCTTCTTGATGTTCTTAAACTTCAGTGAACTTATCTTCTATACTTAGATAAATAATACTGATTTTTCCAAGAAGGTAACCTATTCACCAACATGGGGGTTCTGGGGAAACGGCCACAAGTGACTAGCTTGCAAGGACTTTACTATTCTCACAATAAATTGGTAAATTGTCTTTGTGATTTATAAATCACTCTCGTTTAGATTTGGTGAGTAGAAATCAATCTGAGTCAGTCTCCTGAAGCTTGATAACTCCCTGAGCTAACTGACAACATTGAATTTCTGAAAATACAAAGCTGACAATTGGGCTCTGCATTTGCCTCTCAAGTCCAGACACCAGGATGGGCTTTGGCAGCAGGTCTCATTGACTTTGTGATATCCTTTGCCCCTTTGTACTCATGTGCCTACTTCCATCACTCTCTCGAGACCATGAACTACTCTAGAATATGGATCATATGTCTTAGTCATCTCTTATAGCTCCTACAAATGCGTTTTTTCTTTCTCCTTCCACTGCCTAAGCTAGTCCCCTCTTTGTCTCTCTCCTGTGCCTCTCACACAGACACCCTTCCACTGCCACCAGTGATATACTGAGAATGTCCACAGGCCTTGTTACACCTGCTTAAACCACTTCATTTGTTTCTATAGTATATAGGATACATTCCAATCTCCTACTCATTCTTTACTTTGCAATCTTTACTAATGGCCCTAATTTCAAGTAGGTCCTCCTTGCTATTCTTCCTCATAGTCCCCTGTATTTTTATCACCCATTAGCCAAATTTGTGGTTATAATTGTATGTGTGTGTTTGAGTCTATTTTATTATATTTTTAGGGTGATTTTAAAAATATTTAAATATTTAACCAATTTTGGGCACAAAACAGTTAGAATTGATATTTCAGTTGCTGGGAGGAAGTCCTGGGGGAGAGGTTGGGTGACCAGAGAATTGTGGTTTTACTCAGAAGACCTAAGCAGTGGCTATTTGCCAAAAGTTTGGAAATATTTCAAAATTCTAACAGTGGAATGTCCTAGCTTGTCTTACTCCCTAGCTAGAACGTATGCTACATGAGAGTAATGAAGCATTTCTGTTTCATGGGACATCATGTACCCTCAACTTAGACAATGTCTGTCTGAAGCAGAGTTGGAACTCAATACATATTTATATTATTGATTTAAATATAGTTAGAAGCCCTTCATAATCTGGTCTCTGATTCTCCTGTTTCAAGCATATTAGTTACCAACTAGTTCTTCACTCTTCAACAAGATAAAAAAAAAAGAAAGAAGAAGTAATTCCTTTCAGAAGCCTGTATCATAACTATTTGCCCTTATCCATGTTGTTGTTGACTGGCTGAACTGTCCCTCTGCAACTGGCTAACAATTACCCATTCTTTAAAACTCAGGTCAGGCACCATCTTATCCAGTAAATGTTTCTGACACTTGGACCCCATCTCTTAAAACAGCAGACAGTCAGGCTTAAGTGTTCTCTTTTAATTTTCTGTAGCAACCTCACAAACACAGCACTTTCCACATTATTTTTATTTATTTATTTATTGTACTTTAAGTGAAAGTTTACAATTCAAGTTAGTCTCTCATACAAAAATTTATACATACATTTGTTATGTGACCCTAATTGCTCTCCCTATACTGTGACAGCACCCACATTATTTTTAATTCAACTGTTCAATTATCTGATTTCTTTACTGTGATCTCCTGAAGGGTATGAACCATTGTTCATATACCCTTGTATACTCAGGTCCTAGCTCAAGACTTGGTGTATACATACAGTTGGAATAAATAATTGATTCAATCAGTGAATAATTGCCACTTACAACAATATTATATGGACTTCTACTCACAAAGAGGTTAGAATAATTAGTAGTGTATTTCTATGAATTTAGGCATGATGGAAAGCAGCAAAGGAGATGAATGAAATGGGAAGCAAGACAATATGTTTCCATATTTCTAAACTAAACATGGCAAACATATTAAGTGAAGGTCGAATTTATTCCAGATGAGTTTTGTTTGAACCATGCTGTGTTTTAAGCCCGTTAGAATTCAAACATCTTCAAGAAAGCATGGATCTTTAGTTAATCAAAGCATCCGTGATTTCTTACTGTCTCATTTATATTATCTGTCATTGAATCAAAGCTTTTAATTTGCAATCCCTGTAACAGTAAATAAATATTTTAAAAAATCCGTTGCCGTCGAGTTGATTCCAACTCACAGGGATCCTACAGGACAGAGTAGGACTGCCTCACAGGGTTTTCAAGGAGCGGCTGGTGGATTCGAACTGCCGATCTTTTGGTTAGCAGCCCAGCTCTTAACTACTATGCCACCAGGGCCTCAAATGAATATTATGAGATATAAAAAACATTCATTATTCAAATGTTGCTAAGAGAAGCAATATGATAGATTAAAAACTCTGATATTTAGTCTGATATTTTAATAGATAACTTAGCCTCAATGTACTTGGAAAATATTCCAGTTATACTTCTTTTTTTTAAATTGTACTTCAGGTGAAGAACACTTCTGTTTTTGAGTATCCCTTTCTTGAAGAAAGAAGCTATGTTGAAATATTAAGTTTGCATAAACTGTAAGAGAACACTAGTTAAACCCGCCTTAACTCAGAGACTGGAACAGAACTTCTTTGTCTGATCTGTACCATGTGTCTGTATACCAATAATAAAATAAATGCTATCAATCCTCTTAGCCTATTAGAAACCAATTTGTTGAGTTTTAAATAAGTGAATTATTTCAAAATGCAAATGCTAACTGCTTCGTTAGGTTTAAAGTAGATCAATTCAGTCATATGAGTCACCAAAACAGAAAAAAAAAAAAAGTGCCCATATTTTAATTGTAATCAGTGTTGGGTTGCAGTGTTAAACAATTAGAGATCATTATACCATCCTGAAATATCAGTGGGAGAGTGTCAAAAATGATGAGTCTTCCATGTTTACAAAAGGCTCTGCCTGTGGCATGCTGTGTGCTTTTGTGAATCATTTATCTTGTAGCTTAAATCTGTCCCAGTATGAAATATTACAAATGTGTTGTTGCATGACAGAATAATGAAATACCAAAAAAGGCTGTATGTAATGACTTCTCCATAAACACTTTTCCAGAAAAAGTAAAAGTAATGCACACATATTAGAAACCATGTTTTCATTTTTGCTTTTGTTTCATTTCTCATTACTTCATTCTTTCATATAAACTTCTTAAGGGGGGACTAATAATTTTACAGTGAAATTTTCCTTATAACATTTTCTCCCTGTATATAAATATTCAGGCTCATTCAAGGAGTTATTTTGTACCTTTTAAACACCAGTAGGAGAATAGAGTAGAAAATTAATTTCCTAGCATTTGTAGTGAATTGAAACTTTCAAAGTGCCCTTGGAAGGACTTGTGACACTTTAATAAGAGAGGTGACAAAAGTAAAGATGACCATCAAGCATATTCTGATGTATTCAAAAAAAAGAAAAGGGAGGAAAGTAAAGAGAAAAAATGTAGCATTCATTGGTATACAACTTATCTTACTTTTTGCAGGAACATTAAAGATTCAGAATTGATTCATGCTAAATTTATAGTCATTTTTGGAATTCTATGAAATTACATGAATCTATGTAATTCTATGGGCAGACTCTTGAATTTCAGGAAGTTTGGTTGTATTCGCCTATGCTTTTCTTCCCTAGCTACCAGTAGACAGTCCTTGAATTTAAAAGTAGATTTCACATATTTTTTGAACTTTGTAGGTCCTTGGAGACCATGGAATCAAGGGCTTTCATTTTACAGATCAAGTAAACAATGCCTAGAAAGCTTAAACAACTTGCTCAAGGTCACAGAGCCAATTAGAGACAGATTAAGTACTAGAATCCAGACCTTTGGGCTCCTACTTCAGTTTATATTCCACTAGTCTACAATAACTGTCTAACTTCAGTCAGTACATTATTGTTGCCATCATTGACTTTATGACTTTCAACCTTACTTCAAAATAATCTTCAGTGACCTTGTGTTAACTGGTATTAAAAAGCCTATTGGGGCAACTGCTGGACCAGTAGTCTTCGTAAGATGAGGCAAAAAATACAAACAAACATGAATGGGAAAATGATACAGTGAAATGTCATAAAAACTGTTTAAATAAAACGTAAAATGCATAGCCTGATGTCCCTGTACCATATTTTCCAAAGTTTTATTTTGAACTATTAAGCATAACGTATTTCCTATAAATACTTTATAAAACAGAAGAAGGGAGAAATATGAAGCATCAGCATTGACATCCACTACACAATGAATGCAAAAGTCATTTTGCCATGTGAACCTAATAGTTCACTTGAAAGTTATTTTGAAAATTCAGCTAATCACATTCCAGAGCATATTACAGATATTTTCTTGGAAAATGAAAGGCAATAATTTTGTTGAGAGTGACAAGATACAACAATAACGACAGAATGATAAATATGATTAATATATGCAAGATACACTATACACATATATGAATTGCAGCTTTATAAATTACAGCTTGTACGAAAGAGCCTGACGCCCTTTTTGATGCTGGCTTGCTGGCAACTTTCAAGCCCCACCGCTCTGCCTTCCCCTCCTGGTCGCTATCTGGGCAAGCTAAGAAAGCCTTAGTGATCCCTCCTTTGGTGCCAGTGGGAAGTTCAAGTCACACAAATCCCAACCTGCATGTAGGAATCTTCACCCTATAACCAACCCTCAGTCACAATAAAATCCCAAAGCCGGTCTCCTGTCCCTGATCTCTCATGCCTTTTTAGACCTGCATAGGAGCCTACCCTGCTCTCCTCAGAAAGCTTCATTATATGACTAATAAAATTTTTTATAATTTCTTGATGCGTGTGTGGTATCATTAATCTTGAAATCCAAAGCATACTTTGGTGAGGGGAGCAGAGTCTAGCTTCTATAGGGTGATCACAATAATTGATGCAGGGTGTTTAGGCAATGACTACCACCACCAAGGATCTTCCTTCTCTTGCTTTGGTTTGGTAACTGGCTCTGCTGCTTACTGGTTATCATGCTGTTTGAACTGTGTTACCTTGTAGCAAGTTTGCACCTTGAGCTATGCTGCTTCATGCTGCACTTGCAGAGTTCTACCGAGCCCCATCATAGATTTAATTGACCTATGTCAGAAGTTTTGATAATTGGCATTTAGGGACAAAAGTATGGAGCTGGGACCCTCCTTAAAGTGTCTCTGGGTTGTGTGTCTTGGCCTGGACATATCTGTGTGTCTCAGATTAAATGGTGTGTCTCATTTTTAACATAAACCACTATTGTTGCTACGTTCAGAGGAATGAGTATTACCCCGCGTCCACCTATTGTATGTCTCAACTTGACATTGGTCCATATTCTATAAAGTGCTCTGAGAAAATGTTGATATCCTGTGCAATATATGGGCACACTGGTTTGTTGCTGGTGTAGAAGAGCAATTACTATGTGCCATGCTAGGGTCCACATTTCTTAAAGCAAATGACTCACTAGAACCTTACAAAATGTCTTTGCTATTGTTGTTGCCTAGGTTTCTGTTGTAGCAAAGATCCTGATCCCCACCATTACAGGAGAAAACACATATGGCACCCTTTTCCACAACTAAGGGGTTAATTAAACCCAATTTAAGCCCAGGGTCCTTAAACTCTATAAATCAATCACTGTCATGGGAGAGGGTCTTCCCTTGTTACTAATTTGAAACTCTCTAGCAGAAGAAACTTATACATATGAATAAGGTTAAGAGACCTCTCCCACCCCAAATATATCGAATAACCACTACTCCCCCCTCCCCCCAAAAAAAAATCCTGGCTTTGGGGTTGGAAACAAAAAACTGAAATGGCAACTCATAAATTGACCTAATTGGAAATCCAAAATTTACTAAAATAATTTATAAAATAAAAAGATAAATGGGTTCTGATTGGCTTTTGCACCTCTACAACTTTGGTAATTCAACAGCCAAACCATTGCACACAATCCTTGCAAGCAAGATCTTAATTACACCCAACTTTCTCCAGGAACATTGGTATGACATTACATTGATGACATCCTCCCACAAGGAGATTCGTTTGACACACTCATTTAAGATATGCAACTATTCACTAAGGAGCTCACAAAATGGGGACATTCCACAGCCCTACAAATAGTATAAGGCCCCAGCACCTCAGCTAAATCCCTGGGAATTATTTGGTCAATCAAAGGCTGCTCCATTTCTGACATTTGTCAAGAATCAAGTATTGTTCCTCCTAGCACCCGCAATGCTAAAATTAGCTCAACGTCTTTGTGATGGTTAAGATTGTCAACTTGGCTGAGTCATGAGATTTGATATAATGTGATCACCTCCATGATGGGGTCTGCTGTGAGTAAATAATCAGTTTAAAAGGAATTTCCTTGGGTGTGTGGCCTGCATTGAATATAAGTGGACATTCTGGCTAGGCTCCTGGGCTTTTGCTCATTCTGGATCCTGCAGCTGGCTCTTGTTCATCTGACCTCCGATTCTTGGGACTTGAGCTAGCAGCTTACCTGTGACTTTGCCTGACAATATTGGGATTCATCAGTCTTTGCAGCCTGTGAGCAAGAGCCCTACCAATTGTCTGGCTGTCTGGTCCAGCCAATGGCAGCAACAAAAATTCCTTAGCCAAGGTTTTCCTTTTTGAGCAAAACTCCCTAGGAATATCTTGATATAAATCTCTTTGATATAAATCAATCCTACATGTCTCTACACATGCTAAAGTCACAATGCAACATCTCATCAAGATACTCCTTATCCCCTTCAGAGTTCCAGATATTACTGATAGTGACCAAGGCACTCATTTCACTTATCAGAATACACAATGCTGGGCTCTTGAACAAGGCGTTCAATGGCATTTTCACCTCCTTTCCTCATAAAGCGCCATAATGGCATACTTAAACAAGTTCAAATTCAATTAAATGAAACATGGCACATTTCAGTCATCAATAAACCATCAGGAGTGAATTGTAATAAGGGTCAGACTTCATTTTTGATGTTTGCCTGCTGACAGCTCTCACATCCCAACTCTCCCCTGCCCCTTCTGCCCCATATCTGGGCAAGCTGATAAGAAAGCCTGAGTGCTCCTTCCTTTGGTGTCAGTGGCGAGTTCAAGCCATACAACTCTGATCTGTATGTGGAAATCCTCACCCCAGCACCCCCTCCTCAGTCACAATAAAATCCAAAGCCAGTCTTTTTTTCTTGCTTTCTCATGCCACTTTGGACCTGTTTGGAAGCCTGGCCTGCTCTCCCCAGAAAGCCTCATTAAGTCATTAATAAACATTTTCATACCCTCTTGGTGCATGTTTGGCATCAAAAATCCCAAGATTCAAACCATATTTGGGTAAATAGAGTCTATCCTGTCTCTATGGGGTTGCCGCAACGTGGCTTTAGATCTAATGGTAAAATAGTATCCGAAGAATTAAATAATGTAATTATAAATGTATATGATGATCATACTTCCCTTGTTCTAATATGAAAAAAGTAAGGATTTTTTCCTTATGGGAACAAAAACAATATACAAACTCCTGCTTATTCCATTAAATAATAAAAGACCTCACTCTTCTTCTCAATTGCACAAAATCTAAGAAATAATAATATGAGATAGTAAATGCAAATTCCAAATAAATACAAATTTTGTGAACATCATTTGTCATTGCTAGATAAGTAAATTCAGAATTTATTTTTCTTTATTTTTTCCCATACAAAAAATTATACATAGATTGTTGTTACTCTAATTGCTCTCCCCATACTGTGACAGCACACTCCTTTCCACCCCTGATTCCCCATGTCCATTCAACCAGTTCCTAACCCTCTCTGCCTTCTCATCTCACCTCCAGACAGAAGCTGCCCATTTAATCTCTTGGATCTACTTGGGCTAAGAGGCACATGCCTCACGAGTATCACTTTATGTCCCACAGTCCAGTCCAATCCCTGTCTGAAGAGTTGGCCTTGGAGATTGTTTCAGTTCTGGACTGACAGAGAATCCAGGAGCCATGCTTTCCAGGCTTCCTCCAGTCTCAGTCAGACCATTAAGTCTGGTCTTCTTACTAGAATTTGATTTCTGCACCCCACCTTTCTCCTGCTCCATCCAGGACTCTCTGTTGTGTTCCCTGTCAGGGCAGTCATTGGTGGTAGCCGGGCACCATCTAGTTCTTCTGGTCTCAGGCTGATGAAGTCTCTAGTTTATGTGGCCCTTTCTGTCTCTTGGGCTAATGC
>NW_004443958.1:442758-445399 GCF_000243295.1 Trichechus manatus latirostris
CTTCCCTTCACCTAACATAATTCTTATCTACTATCTACTTAGTAAATAATCTTCATCCTCCGTCTCCACCCTCGTAACCATCAAAAAAAATGTTTTCTTGTGTTTAAACCTTTTGCTACGTTCTTATAATGGTTGTCTTATACAATATTTTTCCTTCTGTGACTGACTAAATTCATTCAGCATAATGAGTTCCAGCTTCCTCCATGTTATAAGATGTTTCATCGTTGTTCTTCATCATAGTGTACTATTCCATTGTGCGGATTATACCATAATTTGTTTATCCATTCGTCTGCTGATGGGCACCTAGGTTGTTTCCATCATTTTGCTACCGTGAACAGTGCTACAATGAACATGGGTGTGCATACATCTACTTGTGTGACAGCTCTTATTCCTCTAGGATATATTCCAAGGACAGGGATAGCTGGATTATATGGCACTTCTATTTCTAGCTTTTTAAGAAAGCATCAAATTGATTTCTAAAGTAGTCGTACCATTTTACATTCCCATCAACAGTGTATAAGTGTTCCAGTCTCTCCACATCCTCTCCAGCATCTATTATTTTCTGTTTTTTTTGGATTAATGCTGTCCTTGTTGGGGAGAGATGATATCTCATTGTAGTTTTGATCTGCATTTCTCTAATGGCTAATGATCGTGAGCATTTCTTCATGTATCTGTTAGCCACCTGAATATCTTCTTTCGCAAAGTGCCTGTTTAAATCCTTTGCCCATTTTTTAATTGGGTTCTTTGTCTTTTTGTTGTTGAGGTTTTGCAGTATCTTGTAGATTTTAAAGATTAGATGCTGATCAGATTTGTCATATCCAAAATTTTTTTCCAAGTCTGTAGGTAGTCATTTTACTATTTGGTGAAGTCTTTTGATGAGCATAAGTGTTTGGTTTTTAGGAGCTCCAATTTATCTAGTCTCTCTTCTGGTACTTGTGCATTGTTACTTACGGTCTGTATTGTGTTTGTGCCATGTATTAGGGCTCCTAGCATTGTCCCTATTTTTTCTTTCATGATCTTTATCATTTTGATTTTATATTTAAATCTTTGATCCATTTCGAGTTAGTTTTTGTGCATGGTGTGAGGTATGGATCTTGTTTCAGTTTTTTGCAGATGGATATACAGTTATGCCAGCACCATTTGTTGAAGAGACTGTCTTATCCCCCATTAATGGACTTCGGGCCTTTGTCAAATATCAGCTGCTCATAGATGGATGAATTTATGTCTGGATTCTGAATTCTGTTCCACTGGTCTATGCATCTGTTGTTGTACCAGTACCAGGCTGTTTTGACTACCATGGCAGGATAATAGGTTCTAAAATCAGGTAGTGTGAGGCCTCCCACTTTGTTCTTCTTGAGTAATGCTTTACTTATCCGGGGCCTCTTGCCTTTCCATATGAAGTTGATGATTTGTTTCCCCATCTCATTAAAAAATGCTGTTGGAATTTGGATTGGGATTGTATTGTATCTGTAAATCTTTGGGTAGAATTGAAATTTTCACAATGTTGAGTCTTCCTATCCATGAGCAAGGTATGTATTTCCACTTATGCAGGTATCTTTTGGTTTCTTGCAGTACTGTCTTGTAGTTTTCATTGTATAGGTCTTTTACGTTTCTGGTTAGATTTATTCCTATGTATTTTATCTTCTTGAGGGATGTTGTAAATGGTATTGATTTGGTGATTTCATTTTTGAAGTTCTCTTTGTTGGTGCAGAGGAATCTAACTGATTTTTGTATGTTTATCTTGAATCCTGATACTTTACTGTAATCTTCTATTAGTTCCAGTAGTTTTCTTGTGGATTCTTTGGGGTTTTCTGTGTATAAGATCATATCATCTGCGAATAAGGATACTTTCACTTCTTCCTTACCAATTTGGATGACCTTTATTTCCTTTTCTAGCCTAACTGCTCTGGCTAGGACCTCCAGCACAATGTTGAAGAAGAGTGGTGATAAAGGGCATCCTTGTCTGGTTCCCATTCTCAAGGGGAAATATTTCAAAGTCTCTCCATTTAGGATGATGTTGGCTATTGGCTTTGTATAAATGCCCTTAATTATATGAGGAATTTCCCTTGTATTCCTATTTTGTTGAGAGTGTCTATCATTAACAGGTGTTGGACTTTGTCAAATGCCTTTTCTGCATCGATTGATAAGATCATGAGGTTCTTGTCTTTTGTTTTATTTATGTGATGGATTACACTGATTGTTTTTCTAATGTTGAACCATCCCTGCATACCTGGTATAAATCCCACTTGATCTTGGTGAATTAGTTTTTTGATATGTTGCTGAATTCTATTGGCTAGAATTGTGTTGAGGATTTTTGCGTCAATGTTCATGTGGGGTATTTGTCTGTAATTTTCTTTTTTTGTGGTGTCTTTATCTGGTTTTGGTATCAGGGTTATACTGGCTTCATAGAACGAGTTTGGGAGTATTCCATCCTTTTCTATCCTATGAAATACCTTTAGTAGTAGTGGTGTTAACTCTTCTCTGAAAGTTTGGTAGAATTCTCCAGGGCTTTTTTTGTTGTTGTTGTTGGGAGTTTTTTAATAATCTTTTCAATCTCTTCTTTTGTTATGGGTTTATTTAGTTGTTCTACCTCTGTTTGTGTTAGTTTAGGTAGGTAGTGAGTTTCTAGAAATTTGTCCAT
>NW_004443958.1:445499-451266 GCF_000243295.1 Trichechus manatus latirostris
TACAATTTTTCATAGTATTCTGTTACGATTCTTCTAATTTCAGTTGGATCTATTGTTATATCACCCATCTCATTTCTTACATGGGTTATCTGCTTCCTCTCCTCTTTTTCTTTTGTCAGTTTGGGCAATGGTTTATCAATTTTATTGATCTTTTCAAAGAACCAGCTTTTGGTCTTTTTAACTCTTTCAATTGTTTTTCTATTCTCTATTTCAATTAATTCTGCTCTAATTCTTATTATTTCCTTTCTTCTGATGCCAGAGGGCTTCTTTTGCTGCTCTCTTTCTACTTGTTCCAGTTGTAGGGTTAATGTTTTGATTATGGCCCTTTCTTCTTTTTGGATATGTATATTTATTGCTATAAACTGACCTCTGAGCCCTGCTTTTGCTGTATCCCAAAGGTTCTGGTAGGATGTGTTTTCATTCTTGTTTGAGTCTATCAATTTCTTTATTCCATCCTTAATTTCTTGTGTAACCCAGTAGTTTTTGAGCAAGGTGTGGTTCAGTTTCCATGCGTTTGATTTTTTTGCTTGCTTTTTCTGTTGTTGATTTCTACTTTTATGGTTTTATGGTCAGAAAAGATGCTTTGTAGTATTTCGATGCTTTGGATTTTGTTAAGGCTTGCTTTATGGCCTAATATGTGGTCTATTCTGGAGATTGTTCCATGTGTGTTGGAAAAGAAAGTATACTTGGCTGCTGTTGGATGGAGTGTTTGGCATATGTCTATGAGATCAAGTTGGTGGATTGTAGCATTTCGCTCTTCCGTATCTTTGTTGAGTTTCTTTCTGGATGTTCTGTCCTTCACTGAAAGTGGTGTGTTGAAGTATCCTACTACTATTGTGGAGCTGTCTCTCTCTCTTTTTAGTGCTGTTAGAGTTTGTTTTATGCATTTTGGTGCCCTGTCCTATAGGACAGAGTAGAACTGCCCCCATGGGGTTTCTAAGGATCTGCTGATGGATTCGAACTGCAGACCTTTTAATTAGCAGTCAAATGTTTAACAACTGTGTCATCAGAGCCTTATATTATGGTAAAGTAGGAAATAAAAAAAAAAAAAAACTAAAATGGTGTATTATGAGCAACAGATGGCACAAGACTGGGCAGCATTTTGTTCTGTTGTAGATAGGGTCCCTGTCAGTCAGAAATGACTCCATAGCACCTGACAACAATGACATATAAGCAACACCAAAGGGAAGATATTTGAGTATCAACTGGAGGAAAAACACTGCAAGATGAGACTGCAAGATGATGGTTATGAATGAGAAGCAAAGTTAAAATACGTTGAAGTAGGAAAGAAGTTCAAGGAAGTTAAAACTATTTTAAAAAACAAAAACAAACAAAGCAAAACAAACCTCCCCCATAGTCATGCACAAAGGTTCTAGGAACTCTATGTGCCCCTGGTACAGACTAGACAAGGCTGAAAATAACTTTGTGTGAATTAAAGATTCTTGTATTAGAAATTTATGCAACCAAGAGACTGCATTAATAAATAAAGACGGGAGAGAGGGCAGATCAACCAGGAAAATGTAAGAAGGTTTTTACGTTCACTTCCAAGATTCCACATGTGAAAGTTGATCTTGGGAAAGAGTAAGGTAACAAGTATGCATCCAGGGTGGATATTCTAGGATATGGAGCTATCTGGGAATCTTAACACAGACATCAGTCCCCATAGGCTATCCTCGAAATCCTCAGTGTGTTTTCTCCAAGAAATCTGGGGTCAGTATGAAGTCTACACAGTTAATATCTGATACATGTATTGTACTGCAATTTATGTTAATTAAGATTTTATTAAAAAAAAAAATGGTAAAATAGCTTATCCTCTTTTACAGATATTCCCTAAAATGGAAGAAGAGGAAGATTGAATAAAGATTAGAGTGGGACAACAGGAAGATGATAATTCCAACAGGCAATGCTCATGTGACTAATCCAGGTACTATATTACAAATTGCAAATCATTTCTTTTAAACTAAAATTTAAAGAAGGCCTCCTTTACTTTTTTTTAATTCCCTCTCCTCCAGTTGCCTCTAGGACTTTGATTTAACTATTGGTCTACCTCATATCTTCACTTGCCATCTCTACTATGTCTTTCTCCTTGGCCTTTAAATGAACGCTCTGGTACCTCCTAACCCAAAGGAAAACAAACATCGTCCTCTGACTTGTGATCTAGTTTGGCTGTCATATTACCCCTTTCTGCTTCTCCTCAGCCAGACTTATTGAAAAAGAAGTCCACAACACTTATTTCCCTAATTTACTAATCCCCTCCTCCTTCTAATCTGATTATGTCCAAACCGCTCAAGGGATGAGTACACACTAACAAACGTTTTTCCCTCGAACAGTGTCAATGGTTCTCTTATACTCTAAAGCAATCTTATCTATACCAAATTCCAAATAAAATAAAATTTATCCTCCAGGTGTTTTTATCATTTAAAATAATGCTAGAAGACTTAAGCAACAAAACCACAAGGCAATATAAATGGTATTTAAAAATTGAAATATGAAGGATAATTCAAATATATTTTAAAGATAAAGTTCTGTATTTTTTTGTCCTAAAAGCCAAGGGAAATAGTTTAATAATGTTGAAGTAAGAGAGTAAATTCTACCCAATTTATCCAGAACTGCTATTTTTCTACGGAAATAAAACAACTTGAATCCTGCAAAACAAATATTGCCAAAGTGACCCTAATATCTGTAGTTCAAATGAAATTCAGTGATGCTTATGAAAGCATTATAATGCGACGATGCACCTACCTAAAAGAACTGAAAGATAGGAATTGACTGACAACAAAATAGTGTTCACTGAATCATAAGTAAAGTAGGGTCACATTTGGGCACATTTAACTTCCATGAATTCTACTCTACACCTGGCAAAATAAATACATGAAAGTAATTTGGTACCACATGACCTCCAAAGAAAGCCAACTATGTCAATTGGTGTTATCTGAAGAAACAGTCATCTGTTCTGACAGTGGAGGAAAATGTCTTGTTAGATTATTAAGAGACAATATGGCATATGCAAAGTCATGTAGACGATCTTTTACGGGTGATTAAAGCTATTGTCCTGGGTAATGTTGATTATATGTGATTTTCTCCTTACATAATGACTTTAGAACCTTAACCCCTGGGCAAAATGCAATTCTAATGAATGAATGGAGCGTATTTGTTAGAAAATGTGCTAGATGATTTAAAAGTCAAGTTCTAAGAGTGTCAGCATATGAAAGATATAGAAGAAGGAATGATTATACTTCGGAATAAATGGAAGGAAAAGAGAAAAAGAAAGGTATTCAGGTCATAAGGGGATTAGATATCTACTGGAGGTGAGAATCCCAAAAATATTTATTCTCATGTTTAATTAAATAATAGAAATAATTGTTTTATTGTTCACTCATGCTATTCTTAACACCCTAGTCCAGTTCAGTAATCCAGGTCTTTTTATTACATCTTCTTTTTCTGGATGGTGGGGCATGGAGTATATGAATGTGAACATCAAGAAAAATGTGTGTGTATATACACATACATGTGACTCTATGACTTATCATTTGTTATTATAATCATTACTTTACATACATTGTATTACTTAATTACAAAAAAGAAGCAGTTATTCTGGTTTGACATGTAAAGAATTTGAAAGTCATCAATGTCAACCTCATAATGAGGAAAAAGCTGTTGAAACTGAAAATCCACAACTCTTCTTACATCCATCAGATAATTGAGGCAAACTGCTGCCCTGAAAACTGGAGAAACAGACAAGCAAATACGGAGAATCACAGCTTAGGAGAAACAAAAGCCCAGGAGTTGAAGCCCACAGCCAGAGCTAGTATCACTAGGAACACTTTAAAATGTAATCCATGAATTGCTGGAGGCTCACTGTGAACCGTACTTGAAAGTTAAAAACTCTGTGGGGGGCCCTAGTCCTAAAGATGCCCCCATACTTTCAGGAGTTTTACCTCCCTGAGCCCTATCAAGTTCTCGCTAGGAGATCAGACAAAAATCCCTTAATCCTTCTGGCAGGGGAAAGGGAAAAATAATTATTAGAAATAAACCCAGAGCATTCTGTTTTCCTTAACAAGGTCTGCCTTTTAAGAAACTGCTTACAAGAGCCTAACAAATTAGGGGGAGTCCCCGGGTTGCACAAATGCTTAAGTGCTCCACTACTGACTAAAAAATTGGTAATTCAAACCCACCCAGAGGTGCCTCAGAAGAAAGTCCTGGAGATCTGCTTCTGAAAGGTGACAGCCTTAAAAATGCTACGTAATGCAGTTATAGTCTGCAACACATGAGGTTACCATGAGTCAGAATGACTTGATGGCAACTGTTTTTGTTGTTGTTGTTTTAAACAAACTTCGGTTTTATCAAAGCTTACTGACCTGGGGGAAGGAAATTAACCAACACCAGCTCCCTATAGCCTTCCAGTCTCACCTAAGTGAGGGTGGGGGAGAAAGCTGAGAAATATTTTTGAAGATCACTCTCCAGGGACACAGGATCACTAAAAGATTGAAACCTAATCACAGGAGTATAGAACGCTTCTCCACCTCCCCAACCCCCCCACCACAATTTACCAATATATCAACAGGGCTCCTATATAATAACGGAATTACAGTCCAAAGAACTGCACGCCTCAGACCCTATGTAAGAAGGTGTTATGGATTGAATTGTGTCTCCTAAAAAATTACATTGAAGTGTAAACCCTTAGTACTTGTGAATTTGACCTTGTTTGAAAATAAGGCCTTTGAAGATGTTAATGATTAAGTTAACATGAGACCATACATAGTAGTACCAGTTACCCTCCAGTCATTTCAGACTTATGGGGACCCCATGCGTGTCAGAGTAGACCTGTGTTCCAAAGAGTTTTCAATGACCAATTTTTTGGAAGTAGATCACCAGGCCTTTCTTCCCAAGAGCTTTTGGGTGGACTCGAACCTCCACCCTTTGGGTTAGCAGCTGAGTGCATTAAGCTTTTGCACCACCCAGGGACTGTAGTACTTCTAATCCAATCTGATGGTGCCCTTATAAAAGAGGGGAAGGGACACAGACAGACAAACAGAGGGAAGTTGGCCATGTGACAACAGAGTTATGGTGCAACTGTACGCCAAGTAATGCCTGGGCTACTAGAAGCTGGAAGACACTAGAAAGGTTCGTTTCAGAAGACTCATGACTCTAATGACACCCTGAATTCACATTACTAGCCTTCCAAACTGTCAGACAATAAATTTCTGTCTTTATAAGCCACACACTTTGTGATAGTTTTTTGCAGTGGCCCAAGGAGATTAATACAGGATTCTTTAGAGAAGCCCAAAGATAACAGGGGAGACAAAAGCAAGGATGCTATAGGAAATGTTAGCTTCTGATACCACAGCTACAGCAAACAGTATACAAAACCTAACTCCTAGCCATATAAACATAAACCTCACACTAAAAAAACTATCTACTTCAGTTCCTTTTACCCAATACATCACGTCTGGATCTCAAAAACAGCAACAAAAGTACAAAGCATGTTAAAGGTGAAAACACAGTAAGGAGAGACAAAGCAAGCATCAAAACCAGACTCAGTAATGCCAGAGATTTCAGAATGATTGTACTGAAATTTAAAATAAGTATGATTAATATGGGGGCCTGGTGGCACAATGGTTAAGAGCTCAGGCTGCTAACCAAAAGGTCAGCAGTACAAGATAAAAGGAAAAGATTAGTCCAGAGGACTAATGGACCACAGCTACCACGGCCTCCACCAGACTGAGTCCAGTACAGCTAGATGGTGCCCGGCTACCACCACTGACTG
>NW_004443958.1:451366-489960 GCF_000243295.1 Trichechus manatus latirostris
TAATGGACCACAGCTACCACGGCCTCCACCAGACTGAGTCCAGTACAGCTAGATGGTGCCCGGCTACCACCACTGACTGCTCTGACCGGGATCACAATAGAAAGTAATAGACAGAGCTGGAAAAGGATGTAGAACAAAATTCTAACTCACAAAAAAAAGACCAGATTTACTGGCCTGACAGACTGGAGAAACCCTGAGAGTATGGTCCTCGGACACCTTTTTAGCTCAGTGGTGAAGTCACTCCCAAAGTTCACCATTCATGCAGGGATTGGACAGCCTCATAAAACAAAACGAGACTAATGAGGCACAGCAGTCCAGCGACAAGGGCTAGAAGACAGGAGGGGACAGGAAAGCTAATAATAGGGAACCCAAGGTTGAGAAGGGACAGTGTTGTCATGTCGTGGAATTGTTAACCATTGTCAGAGGGCAATATGTGTACTAACTGTTTAATGAGAAACTATTTGTTCTGCAAACCTTCATCTAAGGTACAAAAAAAAAAAAATTACCTACGTGAGATCAAATTGACAACAGCAACTCAAAAGGTTTGATGGCAAGCCCAGGGGGCAGTGAGTTGAAGATAATGGTGATAGCATAATTTGGAAAAGGATAATGAGAATAGCAGCACAACTGGAAGAATGTAATCGATGTCACTGAATTGTACATGTAGAAACTTTCAAAATGGTGTAACTTTGGCTATGTATATTTTCACCAAAAAAAAAGTCCTCCAAGGTCGAGAAGGGAGAGTGTTGACATGTCGTGGGGTTGTTAACCAATGTCATAAAACAATATGTGTAATGACTGTTTAATGAAAAACTATTTGTTCTGTAAACCTTCAGCTAAAGTAGAATTAAAAAAAACAAAAACAAAAACAAAGGGTCAGCAGTTAAAATACAACAGCTGCTCTTTGGAAACCCTATGGGGCAGTTCTACTCTGTCCTACAGGGTAACTATACTAAGGGCTATAATAGAAAATGTGGACAACATGCAAGAACCGATGGGTAATGTAAACAGAGAGATAGAAATCTTTAAGAAGGAAACACTAAAAAAAGATAAATAATAAAAACACTTCAAGAGAAATGAAGAATGACTTTGATGGGCTCATTAGTAGACTAGATATGGCTGAGGAGAGAATTATTAAGCTTAAAGAATGTAACCTTCTAAACTGAAAAGCAAAGAGAGAGAGAGAAAGGAACAGAATATCCAAGAACTGTGGGACAATTACAAAAAGGAAATATCGGAAGGAATACGCATAATGAGAATACCAGACAGAAAAGAGAGAAAGGAACAAAAGAAATATTTGAAGTCATAATGGGTGATAACTGTCCTAAATTAATGACAGACACCAAACTAAATAGGAAGATCAGAAAATACCAACTGCAATTAAAAAAAAAAAATTCATCTAGGCATATCATATTCAAATTGCAGAAAATCAAAGACAAAGAAAAAATCTTGAAAGAAGCCTAGGTGTGTGTGGGGGGCAGGCAGGGAAAATGCCCTAAATATAGAGGAACAAGGATATTAACTATATCAAACTTCTGTTCAGAAACCATGCAAGCAAAAACAGAGTGGAAGACACTATTTAAATGTTGAAAGAAGAAAAAAACCAAAAAGATACCAAACTACAACCTGTATTCTGCAAAATTAACCTTCAAAACTGAAGTACAATTCAGACAATAGTTGAGGGAATTTGTCACCAATAGATCTGTCTTACAAGAAATGTTAAAAGAAATTCTTCAGGAAAGTTTAATTAAAAATTCAATATTATTAATTAAAGATTAAAAAGATAACCCTGGAAGGTAGACATTTATCATAAGTGTTTCAGAGATGAAAAAATTAAGGCTCAGGGAAATAAAGGGATTTTTCCAACATCAAAGAGGAACTGGTAGTTGAGTTGGGCCATAACCCAGAAATATGACTCCAAAACTGGCATTCTTAAACACAATGGTATAGAGCATCAACCGTGTGAGATATGCTCTATATATACAATATCATTTACTCCTCACAGTAACTCTTTTTTGTAGACATAATGATCGCATTTTACAAATAAAGAAACTGAGTTTCAAAGGTATTATGCAACTTTTCTAAAGACAGTTAAGATATAACAGGGTTGGTTGAAATTAGAATACAAATCTGTTTGACTCTACATGTAATGTGGAAAAGAGAATACTGCAGCATTGGTATAATAAAATCACTGTCCTTACTAAGAATCAAAAAACACTAGATTTTATCATAAAACAACCCAACAAGACTTGTTTCCAAAATACCATTAATGTTAAGAACCACACAGTATTGCCTCAAAATAGCATTACCTTAGGAGGATTTACCTTAGGATTACCTTAGGATTTACTTTAGGATTACCTTAGGAGGATTTAATTAAACTTCCACTAACTCTACTAAGAGAAGACCTGGCCGTGCAGTGGTTAAGTGCTTGGCTGCTAACCGAAAGGTCAGTGGTTGGAACCCACCAGGCGCTCAGTGGAAGAAAGATGTGGCATTGTGTTTCCTAAAGACTTACAGCCTTGGAAACCCTATGAGGCAGTTCTATAGGGTCGCTATGAGTTGGAATTAACAAGACGGCAATAGGTTTTAAACCCTACTAAGCTTCTTCCGTAATCTACTAATTTACTTTTACTTTAGTCAGCACTTGTTCCTTCTTCTCAATTTGAGCATACATAGGCTACTGTAAAATATCTCCAGGGTTACCAGAATGCCTCTGTGTCAGGAAATGAAATGGCTGATTCTCATCTTTCTCATTATTTGTCCATATAGCATCCCAAGACCAGAGTATAATAGAACAAATTATGACTTCCAAAGAGGATTCAGATAGCCCTGCAGTTTTCTGGACAAACATTGTTAGGATTCCGTCAGCAACCACATTTGACAGCTGTGAACTGTAGCAAAAGGACTCTCTTGGGCACCAAAGGAAAAAATAAACACAATTAAGTGGATGATATCTTTCTTCCAAAACTGTTGCTCTATTCACTATCAAAGAGCTCAACCCTGACTCAAAGGATCAATGTTCTAGGAAAATGAAATATTTTGTAGAGTGAATACAGAAACAGACACATTACTAATGCTGGCATCATCATCCTATTTCAAGGCTAAAATGAAAGATTTAGTACTTCACTTCTGACAATAATGTTCTCTCAAGTAAGTTCAGGATCCTGGAGCTGTTTTGTAGAGGAGCAAAGGAGGATATAGAAAAAGTATCTGGCTCTAAGAAATGGGACTGGAAGCATCAGTTTATTTCATGTCAGCAGAAACATTTAATCAAACTGTGATCCAGCAATCTTGATATGATAAAAATACATGCCCTTCTTCTATTATACTGAGTCACCCAGAAAGACATTCACTACAGCTATAGAAAATCCTTTACCATGTAACACAAGGCTATAAATCTAAATTCTAGAAGTCTATGAAATTTTAGACTCTCTCATACTTTACTACTCCGTGAATTTCCTTCGCCTATCCATCCATAAACAGAGCTTAACCTGAGTTGGATCCCGCTGGATCTCAGATCCAAAATCTTTAGAAGCCAGAGAAGTGACTTCTAAGACTTGTGATCATGGGAGATGTGAAGGCAGCAAAGGACACATTTCATTCTCACTGCTCATGCAGAACAGACTGTCAAGTTGACAAGATGACCTGAAATGAAATGTCCTTTGCTGTCTTTTTCTACTCACTGTTGTCCCAGAAACTGTATGCTTAAAACAAAAATCTCTTATTTATGGAGTTGTGTTAATAAAATATAAAACAAATATGATTATTTTGTACCTACTTTGTTGTTCTTGTGATTGTTCTATATTTGACTTTATACATATTTTGCAGGGCCAACTTTACTTTATGCTCTGGTAATTTCCCATTTTATGTAATCCAATATGAAGGCACTTGCAAGGTTACTGGAGGTACTTATTTTTAAAAATTAAAAACAATCCTGTTTTCATTTTTATATTGTTGTTCACCTGTGTACTTGACGGTAAATTCAGATTAAGTAAAAAGACCTCAGAATTTTATTATTAAAAAAATACCATCTAAAATGAATTACAGAGTAAAGTATCTTATTGATAGTAAATATTTTCATTAAAAAAATAACATTTTCAAATAACAGGTAATAAAAATAAAGTATGTCTGGAAAGAAATACTATACAAGATCAATCTTACTTACCAAACTCCTCGGGAACTGCTATAGAGTAAACACAATTATGTCCCACGCTGTAATTTTTTGGATAGTTTGGTGATAAAACAGTGCCTTCAGAACCTGTTGAACGACTCCCACAGGGTGCTAGAAAATAAAAATGATAAATACAATGTTTAGAAAAATTGAAAAATGCATAATATGAATGTCTTTTTGATATAAATTTTTTCAAATGTGGCTACCAGATTTTGAGGCTTATCATTTATTTCCATCTATTAAGAAGATGCCACAGTACCATATATTTTAAAAATAAAATAGGGGAGCAGATACAATATTCTCTTCCCAGGGACTGAATAATATAATAATGTTGTAATAGTGCTATCTCTAAAGGTAATAATGGTGTTCTTGCTTTCATTTATGATAGGAATCTAAAGTTAATCATCTCTTTTGTAATGGTGAGGAATTCCATATGCAAGAGGGAAATTGTTTTATGCAATGCAAGGCTTTGAAACTCTACTCAGATTCAACACGTATCAGGTTGCCGCCAAATTGAGCATATCTATATATGGAGTGGTGCCTGGTGCCTGGTGGCTCAGTGGTTGAGAGCTCGACTGCTAACCAAAAGGCTGGCAGTTCAGATCCACCAGCGACTCCTTGGAAACTCTATGGGGCAGTTCTACTCTGTTCTATAGGGTTGCTATGAGCCGGAATCAACTCCACAGCAACTGGGTTTAGGCTTTTTTTAATACATAGGACGGGGATGGCTCTACAAATACATTCACCCGCTTATCTAAGAAATCCATTATCTCACTAGCCTTTATCTGCTTATATAACTTTGCTTGAAATCAGAGGAGCTGCTAATGGTGCAGAGACGCAGACATTTTGCCATTTCTAACATAAATGTACTATGATCATAAAGAGCTGAGACCTATTCCAGTGTTTCTGGTAAATTAGTAGATGGTGGTCTGTTAGAAGATTGGGATTGTGTTAAGATTCATAGTGCTGGAACTCAGAGAGGCCTGGCCTACACACAGAAGTTTAAGTATCAAAATATCTATCATCAGTTGCCATCAAGTCCACTGGGACTCATAGTGACACTGTGTGAGGGTAGAACTGTGCCCCACAGGGTTTTCAAAGGTTGATTATTTTTCCTTTTAATTATACTTTAAATGAAGGCTTACAGAACAAACTAGCCTCTCATTAAACAGTTAGCACACATATGGTTTTATGACATTGGTTAACAACCCCACGACATGTCAACACTCTCCTGTCTCGACCTTGGATTCCCTATTACCAGCTTTCTTGTCCCCTCCTGCCTTCTAGTCCTTGCCCCTGGGCTGATGTGTCCCTCAAAGGCTGATTTTTGAAAGTAGATTGCAGGCTTTTCTTCCCAGATGCCTCTGGGTAGACTCGAACCTTTAAACATCCGGTTAGTAGCCAAGCTCATTAACCATTACACCACCTAGGGACTCCACCAAAGCACATGTTGTTGTTGTTGGGTGCAGTTTTGGGAGTCAATTTCAACTCTTAGCAACGCCATGTGACAGAGTAGAATTGCCCCATGAGTCTTCTTGGTTGTAAACTTTATGGGAGCAGATTGCCGGGTCTTTCTTCCACAGAGCTGCTGGGTGGTAATAAAGAATTTCTAAAATAGAACTGAGCCCCTCAGCAAGGCCAAGATGGCTGATGACTAGATTGTCAATAAAGTAATCCAAATTACTCAGAGTAAGCAAGGGAAAAAGACAGAAAAGTAATGCATGTGCTTAGAATGTTCCAGGAAGCACATGGTGCAAATGCAATGCCCTCGAAAAGAATGTTTTGTGCAGATGGTCTTCTGAAAGGAGATAAGATTAACTCATATGAAGAAAATTGTTTTTGGAAACATTCGTGAAAGTTTGTTTATAAAAACTAAATTTTGTCTCCAGAAAGACAAAGCATTTTGGAAATTCTTTCTGAATGTACCTGATTCAAATCGTTATTTCCCTCAATAAAATTCTTTACTGTATTTATTTTTGCACAGCACCTCCTTTACTCTCTGGCAGTAGGTTTGAACCATCAAGCTTTCAGTTAGCAGTGAGCTCTAAACCACTGCGCTACCAAGGCTGCATAGATAATAGCATTCTTAAAGTGAAGATGAAACTAAATTTTCTCAAACTGAACGAGATCACCCAGAGACTCATGTAAATGAGAAAAGATGTTCCCAGAGGAGTTTCTGGGGAAAACGGAAGGTATAATATCAGATAGATAAAGAGAGAGCGGCTAAGAAAACAGAAACGAGCCTTAACTGAAAGGTCTGCCGCTGTAACTCAACAGCCGCTCTGGGGAAGAAAGATGTGGCTGTCGGCTTCCGTTAAGATTAAAAACGAAAAAAAAAACAAAAAACAAAATCAAACACATTGCTGTCCAGTCATTCTGACTCACAGCGATCCTACGGGACAGAGTAGAACTGCCCAACAGGGTTTCCTAGGCTCTAAGAGCCCGGCTGCTAACCAAAAGGTCTGTAGTTCAAATCCACCAGCCGCACCTTGGAAACCCTATGGGGCAGTTCCACTCTGTCCTATAGGGTTCCTATGAGCCGGAATCTACTTGGCAGCACACCAAAAGGGAACAGAAGAAAAGTTTACAGAGGTAGGAAGAGGAGAAATTAGTCTCTTGGGAGTCGAGGGAGAAGAGAATTTCCATGAAAAGAAAATGTACAAAAGGGTTAAACATGGTAAAAAGCCTAATAAAATGGCAAAAAGGTTGGGCTGACTTATCAATCAGAAGCGTGAGGAAGGCTTCTACCCCGCACTTGCTATTTTCCAAGAGAGATTTTCCCTAAACAGCAGGCCATGGGCAGTGCCCCTTACCCGCCCCCTAGCGGTGTCTCGCCTCTAGTTTCCTAATTGGTGATCGAGGGATAGGGCGTTCTGCTTTCCTTCCTTTCCTCTGCTGTCCTGCCTGCCGAGCACATTTTATGGGCTGCTCTTCTATGCTGTAAAGGAGCCCTGGTGCCACAATGGTTAAGTGTGGGGCTCCTAACCAAAGGATGGCCGTTTCAACCCACCCAGAGGCTCTGCAGAAGAAAGACCTGGCAATCTGCTCCTGTAAAGATTACACCTAGAAAACCCTATGCGGCAGTACTGCTCTGTCAACTGGGGTTTCTGTGAGTGGAGTCTTGGCACCTAACAACAATAACCTCCATGCTGTAAGTTTTACAGGGAGTGTCTCCTGAGGCGGAGACCATGGTTTTTCTGAGGCACACTGCACATCAGCTTTTATGATCTTAAAGCTGACAGAACTCCTTCCTCCTATCTTTCAGTTGGCTATGGACTTGGGCAAAGAGTAGGCAGTGTAATTTATTATTCTTCTCAAACATCAAAAAAGAAGTTTTTGATGTTATTAATGGAGTAGTTTCAATTACAGCAGCCTTTTGCCAACTATAGCCAGCAGCCCAAATCCATCCTCTGTGCCAAGAAAGTTTTTTGCATTTTTGAAGAGGGAGGAGGAGGAGGAGGAGGAGGATATGCGACAGAGATGTATGTGACCAGCAAAGCCAAAATATTTACTATCTGGCCCTTCGCAGAAAATGTTTGCAGACCCCAGAACTAGAGTAGAGGGGTGGAATCTAGATTATACTAGTTGGGTGAAGAGTGAGTGGTAAATAAAGAAATGCAAAAAGTAATCAAAGACTTGACCATAAATTGAAGGAGAATGTATGTAGTTGGCAAAGATGCAAAAGTGTGTGTGTGTGTTGTTGTTGCTGTCTTATTACGGAGAAAGGAGTCATTACAAAGGAAAAATCAGGAACACCGACCTAGAGTCCTTGGCAAGATAATATAAGAACAAAAGTGGAATGATTACCCTCAAACAGCAGTAGTGACACTCTACAGAAGAAAGTGTTAAAGGAGACTAGACATAAACAGGTTTTCGGTTTTGTGTTGGAATTAATGAGAGTTTAAGCCTGATTTTCGTTTTAAACAGAGATGGATGCAAACCTGTATTAGGTGGCCTGAGAAGAGTCAAGAAAGTTTGAAAATGTCAAAACTTTTGATATATTGCTGGCTAAAGTCTATAAGATATAGCAATATATTTAAAACACACGCATACCCCACAAACAATATGTTGTGTTCCGTAGGGTGGCTAATGACTGTTGTCTTTTTTTTTCTTTTTAATGTTATATAAAAGGGTAATAAATAGGATAAAACACACTAAAATTAGAAATCCATAGAAACAACAACAAATTGACAGTGATTATAATAACCAAAGATACATCGCTCTCATCACTCATTACTGTTTGAGATTAGTCAGGTGTATTCTTATTTCAGCACTGATAACTTTATTCAACTGATAATGCTACTGAGGAGAGAAAGAGTCAAGAATGAACCATATGTTTTATGTTAAGTTTCTGCCTGACTTTAATGGGCTCCAAAATTAAAATTGCTCTTATTTTTATATTTGGAAAGTATGAATAGAAATGAGAGCTTCTAACTCAAGTTCAACTCTGTGACTTAGTCATGAACATTCTGCCATCCCCCATTAATATGTGCCTTACAGCCTACGTTTGTTTTGTGTAGTTTATATTGCATAATGGACATTTAGGATAGTTTTGTTGAAAATCTCATTTATAAACACAAAGTTTTTTTTTTTTTAATTACTGATGAATATATAAGAAGTCACAGTACAAACACATGTTCTTAGGTAACCAGTATTACTTTAGATATTGTTGTTTGTACTGGTGGCAATAATTTTACTTTCCTTTTGGTCAGTGCCTACTGCATGACCTGTTTACAGTTAATGCAGAATACTGTCGTGACTGACAATTTTTTATGTAGTATTAAATAATATAAATAAGGGAAAATTAATGGTCCTGTGAGGTATCAATCTATTGTAATCTCTTTATATTTACACAATCTAAATGGGATAATGACTAAGCTAGGTCAACTTTATTAATTCTCCTAATATTGATTCACAGAGACTTTTCATATTGTCTCCTCCTGTTTCAATTTCATCTTATTGGCTAGTAGAGTAATTTCATCTTTCTGGCTCTGTTAAAAAGTAAAAAGGGAAGATAAAAGCGAGCTGGGACTTTGGATTCTATACTTACTTTTGCCTTTTGACATATGCTTATGGGCCTTATGTCAAACTGGCTTTTGTCTTTCTAAACATCCTATATCCCACTGAAATGTTATTAAGCATAAGAGCTCGCCTATTCCTGATTATAATCTATGTGATACATATGACTACCTTTGAATCTGTATTTTTTAATAGTGTGTTTGTGGAACATAAGAATTATGAGAAGAAATGGTTCCATGGTTAAGTAAGTTTGGGAAATATATGGTTTAAAGAAACAGAATTCTTTACTATAGGACTTCGTTGAGGCTTTAATAACATTTGGGGAATGTTAAGCTCTTTTTCACAAACTTATTTGAAAACTTTTTTTTCTATAGAACATCAAAGGACAGTGTCCCTCAGAACACACTTCCGGAAATACCAAGTTGATGATTAAAATGTGTTATCACTACGGCAATATCAAAATTTATGTTGCAACTGTAAGTAATTATTATTTACAGCACTGAAGAACTGTGCTTTACATGTCCATATACAGCCAAATGATTTTACAGATTTAAAATTTTAAACAGTCTATTTGTAAAATCCCATTATTCTCGACCCACTTCCCTGACTCCTGGGGTACAATAAACATTGATTTCTATTGTTTATACCCTAACTGGCTTATCAGTTTCTCCTCCTGTCTACCACTAACTGCCACAATCCAGACTCCCAACAGTTTTCACATATACTCTTCCAATAGACTCTCAGCTCTACCCACTGGTACGTGTTCATAGCACTGCTAGCAATTTTTCTAGCATACTAGCCTTGTCATTTGCCTCGTCTTTCCTGGGACAATGTCTAGCACACAGTAAGTTCTCCATAAATGTCTGTTGAATGAAATGAGCTATGCATATGAGACAAAGGTACTACAAAGTAATAGCCCATGGTTAGTACATAACACAAACTTTTCAAACTGGAAATTATCCCACAAATCACTTAAATCACCATATAGTACAAAATCCAAATATACCCTCTGTCTATAATCCATTTAAGTTTTTTTTTTTTTTCCTTTTCTGCAACTGAAATTTTTGCTTTTTCTTTATTTGATTACCAGGAATCGTAGTTGTTTTATCTTAAGGGACCACACTATGTGAAATACAAAAACCAGAAAACCAAACCCTCTGCCGTCGAGTCGATTCCAACTCATAGCGACCCTACAAGACAGAGTAGAACTGCCCCATAGGGTTTCCAAGGAGCGCCTGTATATTTAAATACTAGAAATATATTCAGTGATGAGACGTTCACAATATGACAGCCACGTCTATACTGAGCTTCACTGAAGGAATAGAAAACTCACATCTGCAATCTCACAGTAGCAAATCTATGCTACCAATTTATCAATCTGGGCCATACTCTCATTGAGTGAACAAAATTACCCACACAGTTTAATTTCTTATTCTCTTTTTTTATGTTTGTTTAGTTTTTAAATTCGTCTTTTGGATGAATTTGTACGGCTTGATTTGCATAAGTTATACGTGCCCATAATCCAACTATAAAACATATGCTTGTTTTATCCTCAAGAGCTATGTTTGCAGTGATACAGTAGACGGATGTGGTATTTCCAGAGAAACCAGAGTGTGAGACTAGAACAAGATTTTAATACTATATCTACCCAACGAAAAGGACTTCCCAGCTATATTTTGAACACAGGTACGTGCATGAGGTGGAGGAGTAGGACTGAAGAGGAAGGAGGAGAGACCAAGTGGGTACTCCACTACTGAGTGAAATAGAACAGCCTCGAAACTTTTACATGGAAGAGGTACTACTTGAATTTCTAGGTATCTTAGAGATTTTATAACGCATGCAACGTAGCCTTAAGCTACTTGCAATTACAAATCTGGTTTTTCACTTGTGTAATGTATAATTCATTATCAAATATATCTATAATGAAAATTATTAAATAATGTATAAATTATTCTCAGAAAGCAAGTTAGGCACTTTTAAAAGTGATGAATTCTTGCAGGTCACAAAACAGCAATGTGGTACATTAAATCAGTAATTTATAGATGTGCCCTGTGACTCCTTCATTTTGAGAGAACTGCGGTACCTTGCAAAACTGCTGGTACACTTCTAGCAAATTACTTATGCCCTGATATAGCCTGATTGAATGTCACACATCATAAAACCTAGAATAGAATGTGTTTGAAAGTTCCATCTCCCATGGAGCCTTTTTTTTTTTTAAGAAAGCCTTTCCTAACTCTTAAACTCTGTGATATGAATTTGTAATACAAACAGCTAGTATTCCCACTATTGACTTTAAGACTACAATGACTATTGCTTCTTTTGCTCCTTTGTTCAAAATGTTGATCTTAGTAAAACTACCTAACAATTTGACTACTCATTTCATTCTCCTGTTCATGTCTCCTATAGAAACATACATACTTCACTGTGTTTGTCTGTCCCAGATGATAAGCTCCAACACCACATCCATGCAAATTCTATTGTACAGTGCACCACGCAAGTGATAAGCCTCCAGTAATGCAATTTTACCGCAATGGAGCTTAATACTGCTTAAATTATAAACTATAGCACAAAATAACTTATTTATTTTGATCTTCATTCTTCTCTATGTTATTTATGAAGACAGTCATATTTATTTATCTGGAAATTGTAAGGATAGCATTTCTATGAGTTTTCTTCATTTCACTTGTTAAAGAAAAAGCAAAAATCACCAGCCTTCATTTCTCATGGATTAATTTTGTGTTATAATTTCACATTCCAGTTTAACACTAACAAAAATAAAATCTGTGTATTTAGTAATTGGTGGCTTGCAAACCATTTTAATTAGTCTGTAAGTCAACATTAGTAGGATATGAGCTTCTACATCTGTCCTGTCACTGATTGTCTGAGCTCATTTGTTTAATTTAGCCAGCTAGGAAGCTATTCTCCACCCCGCCCCTTAACAAGTGACCCGTGAGCTATATTTTTCATCAGAGAGTATGTTCTTAGAGAGAGAAGAGTTACTCTATGGTAAAGGTATATGAATAGCTATATTCCTTGGATAGATCTTCAAAGTTACCATATACAGATTTTATTACTAATTAATAACGGTCTTGTGGGTGCTGGTAGTTAACCTATGATGCCCATATCACTCATTTTTAACCTCAGCTTTTATTGAGGTATAATGCACATATCATAAAAATTCACCATAATAAAGTATACAATTCAGTGTTTTTTAGTATATTCATCACTAATTCATCACCATCATCACTAATTTAAGTCCATTTTCATCACCCTAAAAAGAAATCCCTTATCCATTAACAGTGACTCCGTATTCCTCCCACATACAAGCCCCTAGCAACCACTAATCTACAATCTTATAGGAAACTGCATGGGAAGACAAGTGCTTTTAAAACGGTTTTGATTGAAATTTTGGTGCTTTTGTAACAACTAAAATTCCTTTTCATCTTTTAATTTATGTCTTATTTCTTTAGGTCATTGATTTTTAGTGATGACAGCACTTACTATTTTAAAAAATTACTTAAAGCAGCAAAGATATTAGTATGAAACAACTTCAGAGGGAAAAAGGAAAACTTCTTTAATAACTTATTAACTTCTGCCCATCTATCTCATCACAAATATTGCTTTCTCCGGAAAGTCTTCCCTGACTTCTCTAACTAGTTCAGAAGCCTCCATTATATTGCACTCTATTAATTACTTTCTGGAGCCCTGGTGGCGCAGTTGTTAAGAACTCAGCCACTAACCAAAAAGTCGGTAGTTCGAATCCACCAGCTGCTTCTTGGAAACCCTATGGGGCAGTCCTACTCTGTCCTGTAAGGTCACTATGAGTAGGAATTAACTCAACGGCAATGAATGTTTGTGAGTGTGTTAATTACTTCCAGAACACTGAGTACAATTTGTAATTATGTATTTATTTTGTATGGCTCTTTGATTAATGTCTGTTTCTATCTCTAGATTACAAGTCGAAGAAGTCCAAGTTTCCGTATCTTTTTTCCACACCATTTGTACCTCTGGAGCCCAGCATAGTGTCTGTTTATATAATAGACTTCCAATAAATATATGTCATGAATATTAAGAAAAATAAATGATATATTAATATCATTCTATTGGCTGTGTGCCATCGAGTCAATTTCAACTCATAGTGACCCTATAGGACAGAGTAGAACTGCTCCCTAGGGCTTCCTAGGCTGAAATCTTTATGGAAGCAGATCACTAGGTCTTTTCTCCCAGAGAGTGGCTGGTGGATTCGAACTGCCAAACTTTTGATTAACAGCCAAGTGCTTAACCAGGCCGCCTTTTCTGTTTATTAGATACATGGAAAGTAAAACCTATAGATTTTTCAAGTGCTTTGTGAAGAGTAGCAGAGCAGAATTCAATATAAAAACCAAGACTTTGGAATCAGAAAGGTCTAGTTTTGAGTTCCACCTTTACTATTTCCGGACTGAGTGGCCTTGGAACTTGAACAGAAGTGACTTTCAGACTGGATATATAGTGTAGGCTTAGGTAAAATGAGCTAATGAACTGTCCTGACTGATTCCAGATTGTTCTGAACATGATATTAAGAGGACCTTTAGGAAGAGGCCTGAACTAACCTCATCAATCCCAGGAAGGCACAATGTTTAAAAGAAAGGTCAATCAGAACTTCCCTAGTCTTGTGCCCAATTCCCCCATTGAAATAGGAACACCTTTTAGTGACCATAGGCAGGGCATTGTTGCCCTCTAGAAGGAGCTCTTGGCTTTTGTTTTTGTCTTGTTGAATTTTCCCCCAAGGATCTCTAGCAAAGCACTCAATCCCAAAGGAAGAAGAATGCTACAACTTCAACTTAGTTTCCTTCTCAAGGCGTGGGAAGTGTATCTGGCTGTTTAAAGTTAGTGTATATGTGGTTCTCTACTTCTTTAGTCTTTTGACCCTTTAAAAGTCCAGGGGAAACACGAGCCAATGCTACTTAAAAAATGGAGGAGATTGTGGCCCATCTTCTCTTTTTACTTGTAATTCAGAGGTTCTCTTCCTAGCTCCCTAAATTTAGATGCGGAAGAAAAATGTCTACACTTTCAGTAGTTACTAACTGATTTTTTTAAGCTGAATTTTAGCATTTCCTTTAATTATGAATGCATACAAGGCACAGTAGCATTAGAAGTAACTGGGACTTTGTCATCAACAGAAATCACAGATACTTTTATATTACATTAGAATTGCAGCAGATACCTCAAATATTGTTTATATTTATTACTACTGAAAATTGCAGGAGTTATTAGACCTGCTTCAAGCTCTTCCAATTTAGTGCATTAAGATGAATATATATTCTTACATCAAAAATTTGTGATTTTTAATTATAATTTTAGGTACTTTGATAATTATGTTTTAATATAATTGGTTCTCTTTTAAGCCTACATGGTTTACTTTATTTCATGCACTTAAAAATATGATCCTAAGAAGGGGTCCATAGGATTCACCAGCATCCACAAAAGAGCTTAGGAACCCCTACTCTTATTAATTCCTCCCTAACCACCTCTTTTTCTCTTTGTCATTCTCTGCCTACTCTTGCCCTCAAGACAGTTTGCCTCTGGGATTGTTGCTCTGGCCTAAGAAGAGCTAGAAAACACTAACTCCATTGGAGGACCCTTCCTTGCTCTTTTGTTTCTTTTCTTAACAGGATAGGTAAGTTGTAACCTGAATCAGAAAGGTTTGAGTAGTAACTCAGGTTTAGGACTTGGGGAGAAATACCCGGTCTTAGGTGTTGGCTTAGTGTTGAGGCTATTTAGAAACATAACCTACAAATGGTTCAGCTTTGCTCATTAACTCTCCCATATGGTTCAATCTAACTCACTAGAGTTGAGTCTTGGGATTAGGGACCAAAGTCTCTGTTACACAGAGAGCTCTATTTTTTTTTTTTTTAAAGCATGTTTCTCCCTTAGGAATCTTGTAGTGAAGGATTACCTTCTTGAAGTATAAAGGTAAAATAATGAAATCTTTTTTGTTTTATAAAATGTAGGGAAGCAGATACCCACACCCTTCCTCTAGGGTGTCTCTTTGAAAACACAAAACAAATGACAATTATGTCATCCCTTTTGATTTTACAGTATAAGGTTATAGGCCTTCTGTTATGGGTTCAGTTGTATCCCTGAAAAAGATATGTTGAAGCCCTAACCCTGGTACCTGTGAATGTAACTTTATTTGAAAATAAGGTCTTTGCAGATGTAATTAGTTAACATGAAGTCATGCTGGAGTAGGTTGAGTCCTAATCCTATTAGTTTTAGTCATCTAGTGCTGCTTTAACAGAAATACCACAAGCAGATGGCTTTAACAAAGAGAAATTTATTCTCTCACAGTCTAGTAGGCTAGAAGTCCAAATTCAGGGCATCAGCTTCAGTGGATGGCTTTCTCTCTCTGTCGGCTCTGGAGGAAGGTCCTTGTCATCAATCTTCCCCTGGACTAAGAGCTTCTCAGTGCAGGGACCCAAGGTCCAAAGGAATTGTCTTTCTCCTGGTACTACCCTTCTGGTGGCATGAGGTCAGCATATCTCTCTGCTCGCCTCTCTCCCACATATCCCAAAAGAGATTGGCTGAAGACACAATGCAATCTTGTAGTCTGAGTCCTGCCTCATCAACACAACTGCCACCAATCCCATCTCATCAGCTTCATAGAGTTAGGACCCACAAAACACAGGAAAATTGCATCAGATGACAAAATGGTGGACAACCACACAACACTGGAAACCATGGCCCAATCAAATTGACACACATTCCTGGGAGACGCAACTCAATCCATAACACCACTGAAGTGGCATTATTATAAAAGAGAAGAAGAGATACAGAGCCAGATAGATGTAGAGGGAAGATGGCCATGTGAAGAAGGAGGCAGAGATTGGAGTTATATTGCTACAAGCCAAGGAACACCAGGGGCTACAAGAAGCTGGAAGAGACAAGGAAGATCTCCCTTTAGAGTCTTTCAAGAGGGCATGGCCCTGCTGTCACCTTGAATTCAGACATTTAGCCTCTAGAACTCTGAGAGAATAAATTTCTGCTGTTTTAAACAATTCACTTTATAGTAATTTGTTACTGCAGCTCTAGGAAACTAGTACACCTAACTACTGGAACTGCAAATACCTCCAAACTTAACTGGTATTTTCTCGCAAAGCAAAGACAAGACTATCTCAAGGTACACACAATAATCTCTCAAGGAGGTAAAGCAGTTTTAACTCTTTTTTTTTTTTTTACTTTACATTTGTGTGACCTGTCTAGTCTTTGTAGTCTCTTGCAGACTGCCTGCAATGGGCATTGCATTCTAGATAGAGTACTTCAATAATAAAACTGCTTTTTTCCTATCTAGGTTTTATGGTGAGAACTCTGTTAGTAGGATTTTTATTTCCCCAACAGAAATAAATACTTGGCTCTCCTTAGATATTCTGTCTTACTACCTTAATACCATTTCTTAGTACAGTAGCATCTCAATCCTGCCATGACATCTAACAGTTACTATTATATACTTTACTTTCTTCATCTGTAAGGAGAGAGTATTTCCTCACTGAGTTTATTCAACTTTCTGTATACATAAATATTATTTCTGTTTGCAAAAACTGACAACATATTAGGAAAGTATGGTCTAGGTCTGAATTAAAGGTAGATGACATTGTAGTGAGGAGCATCTTAGTACAATGAAAGGCCATGTGACTGCCCATCTGAAAACATGCTGTAGGGATGGAGATGCCAAAGGCAGGGGAAATAAAAATGGTTTAAATATTAGCCCCCTGTAAATGGTCACAAGATTATATGTTGTGAATTACAGGCATTCATTTGCAATCAGATTGCTTCTTACTTAGGCAACTTTAGATATCCTGCACCAGAACACATAGCAGCAGGAATTTATTTGTAACAACGGTAAGACTGGAGAAATAATGTATATAAGAGTAACTGGAAAATAGCAGGTGCTCAATAACATTATCTTCCCTTCCCTTTTCCTCTTAAACATATTACTTTCCCCCATCATATGAAAATGAAGCATGCTTTTGTTTTATCTCAATACTATCTTAAATTTTTTCAATACAAAATACAGGACACTTCTCTGTAGAATACGGTTCTGATACATAATCTGTGTGTTAGGTCTGTGAATGTTCAAAATTCCTGAGTGCTGCTGATTAAAGGCAGATACTTGATGATAATCGGAAATAATTTATCACTGAGCCTTTGTTTTATGAATGTTTCATCTACATACTTTAATTATACCCCATATTTAACTGACATCAAATGCTGAATGTATCAGTATATTAGATTAGATAATCTCTGTATGCATTCATAATAGAATGGAACTTCAGACTTGTATCGTATCTTAAAAAAAAAAAAAAAGTATGAACTTCAAGGACATTTGAAATGAGCATCTTAGCCCAAGGCAAGTTATGCCATTTAAACAGGAGAGCTAGAATGATAGTTTAGTTATTTACTTCTTCTTGTACTCAAAAAATATGATTTAATTAAAGGGAGGTCATATGAGGTTACTAATGACTGGCTACTCTGAAGTCAGAAAGCTATAGTTATGAACTATTATTATTATTATTTTGGTTTGTTTCAAAGCTTTCTTTTCAGCTTATAGGGTAAGAGAGTGCTCCTTTTAAAAGCTTTTGTAATTCCATATATAGTTGGAAGTTGAACAGAGAATGGTGCCAGATGAATACTAGATGCCCAGTCCTAACATATTGGTGTTTATGCACTTTGGATGACTCAGAAGTCATCAGTGATAGAATCCTTGATTTATTTTTTCTGCAGAATCCAGGACTTAATATTAGTTTAAGTAAAAACAAATATATTAAAGATAATGTTCCATATTTTCAAAATAATTGAGTTAGCACTGACTAAATATTCTACTCTGTCCTATAGGGTCGCTATGAGTCGGAATCAACTCAGCAGCAACGGGTTTTATTATTATTTTTTAACTGTATCTACTAAGGCATTGATATTCTGTTAATAATTGTATATTGTGTTGCATTTCAGATGAACAATTGTGTCAGTTATTGGTAGGAATTTACCTTCTCTCAATTCTCATACAAACCTGGAGGAAGATTTCATAAATAAATGGAAAGCCCACAATTCCGTTACTTCTCTTGGCACCATACATGCATTCATAAAACATTTAAATAACTAAAATATGCTAGTCAGTCTTAGGTTCTACAGATATAAAAAGATATAAAAAAACAAAGCCCTTTGCAGATTTAACCAGCTCACCTGTAGAGCAGTGATTAGGAACATAGACTCCAAAACAAGACTGCTAGGCAAGCGTAACTTTAAGCAAGTGACTAAACCTCTTTCTTTGTCTGTTAAATGAGAATACTGATAGTCCCTAATTTAGGGGGTTGTGATGA
Organism: Trichechus manatus latirostris; assembly: GCF_000243295.1. Taxonomy (NCBI): domain Eukaryota; kingdom Metazoa; phylum Chordata; class Mammalia; order Sirenia; family Trichechidae; genus Trichechus; species Trichechus manatus. Next base: position 469,907 of record NW_004443958.1, read on the forward strand.
GGCATAAAATAATATGTGTTAAAGAGTTAAATCTGTGCTCAATATGGGTAAACTAATATTATTTTTCATCAGTCTTCCTCCCTTTGCTCCTGCTCTATTGAGTACTTGAAATTATACCATTTTAGGTTTACTATTTCTTCTAGATGTTTACACATGCTGAACCCTAGGTGTGAAACATCTCATCTCTTCATGTCCTATTCTTCATTGGGTTCCTTCTTATTTATACTTTTAAGATCCAGTTCATTTATCACTTTTATAAGTATGACTTCTTGATCTCTCTTCCTAACTTAGTCAGACATACTTCTATGCTCTGTGTCCACAATACTGTGTTCATATTTCTAGCAATGGACCTTAATCTAATACACTATATGTCTCACCAGACTGTAAACTCTATAAGGGCAAGAATCATATTGAATTCATGTTTTTATCCCTAATACTTAGGAAATGTAATTGTTACCCAAAGTGACTTTTGAATGCCTGAAAAAAGGGATGAATAAGTGATATGGTCCCTTTAGAATAATTGGAAAACTAGTGGTTCTTTAACAGTTCAAATATGTTTATGCCAAACACACTAGTCAGCTATCAATTGGACGCTCACTCTATGCTATAACAATGGAAAAGATCAATAGTATTGCATTGGTACTGTGGCCAGTGCTTCTAAATTTTATGATCTACCTGTCAAAGTTCTGAGGCTCTAAAAGTAACCTAGGCTTTACCCACATCAGAACAATCTTTACCCAGGATATATAGCTATATTTGTAAATGTAGATATATATTCCACCCTGGGAGCACTGGGGGCGAGAAGGTAGATAGGAATGGTTTTTATGATAAAAAGACAAGCGATCAAATACCTTAAGGGAGTGAGAGAGCTAGTCAACCAGATTGCTGGAGAACGAGTTTTCCAGGCAGGGTGGACAGAAAGTGCAAAGCTCCTGAGGCAGAAATGTGATTAGTTCATTAAAGAAATATCAAAGAGGCTACCAGAGCTCAAAGGGAGTAGTAGAGGAGGAGAATAGTAGAGACGTCAGAAAGGTCAGAGTATGTGTGGACAGATTAAATAGAGTTTCATAATATAAGAACTAGAACTTTGGCTCTTAACTCTGATTTGGGAAGCCACTGGTGTATTTTGAGTAAATCAGTGATACGAACTGAGGTATGTTTTAAAGATCACTCTGTTGTGTTGAGAAGAAATTGTATAGAGAACAAGGGAAGAAGGTAAATTAGTTAGGAGGGAAGCTAAGAGGTAAGAGACGGATGCCCTGGGAGAGGGTAGAGCTCTTTTTGTAGAATTAAATGCAACGCCATTAGGTGAAATAAATCAAGTAATGAATACCATGGGAAAAATATGGAATTTGGAACTATTTGTGATTTATTATTTTTAATATTGAGTCAAATGATAGATCAGAATAATATGACTTGACTTTAGTATATGTATAGATAAATAAAGCAATGGAGTTTGAACAGAGCTTTACAAAGTATGAAACATAAAAAGAGAATAAATTACTTGCTAAACACATTTTTTTTATTATCAAGTGAATTGAAGGAAAAGGTATCCTGTTTTGCTGTCATTTAATATATGTGACATTCTCATGAGATAAACTGCAGGGTTTCTCATCACTGAGCAGGATTTATCACAGGATACTATCATTTTGGATCCACTCTTCTGACAAATATAATCTTCCAGTGTCCAACTTAAGCTCTTGAAAATATTTTCTTCAGATTGAAAATGTACACTTAAACCTTTAGATGATAAAAATCCATCTACTAAAATAGACAAACTTTGTAAATTCTTATGGCTTAATTCAATTTAGCAAATTTTTATTAAGAGCCTGATTATATGAATTAATGTGTCACACGATTGAAGAGTAAAATGTAGGCTATGACTTCATGGAACTTAATGTCTTCTAGGGTGAGACTAAAACAACATTACAACAGAAAGCAAAATATGGTTGATTTAAGCTTTTGCACAGAGTATGGTGACGTTGATGTTTACTTTTTGGAAAAAAAAAAGTACAAACAAAAAGTTTTCCTTATTTGGCATTTAGGAATCACAGCCCAACAGCAACTCCTCACTCACAAAGAAAAGCTAAAGCAAAGCCTGCAACGCGTCTCTCAGTTTGTCATGCTGTGGTGGCTTGAGTGTGGCTGTGATGTTGGAAGCGATACTACCAATATTTCAAATACCAGCAGGGTCATCCATGATGGACAAGTTTCAGTGGAGCTGTCAGATTAACACAGACTAGGAAGAAGAATCTGGAGGTCTACTTCTGAAAAAATTGGCCACTGAAAACCTTACGAAAAGCATCGGAATATTGTCTGATAAACTGCCAGAAGATGAACCCCTCAGATTGGAAGGCACTCAAAATACATCTGGGGAAAAGCTGACTCCTTCAAGTAGAACCAAACTTTATAATGTGGATAGAGTTAAGCTTTTGGGACTTTCATCTGCTGATGTGGCACAACTCAAAATGAGAAGAAACAGCTGCAAAAATAATCGGAAAGTGCAATATAAAAAGTATGAATCTAGGAATATAGAAGTCATCAGAAATGAAATGGAATGCATAAAGATCAATATTCTAGGCATTAGTGAGCTTAAATGGACTAGCATTGGCCATTTTGAATAGGACAATCATATGGTGTACTATGCCAGGAATGACAAATTGAAGAGAAATGGGTCGCATTCATTGTCAAAAAAAAGTTGCGAGATCTATCCTGAAATACAACGCTGTTAGTGATAGGATAATATCCATACACCAAAAGGAAGACCAGTTAATACGATCATTATTCAAATTTACACACCAACTACTAAGGCCAAAGATGAGGAAATTGAAGATTTTTACCAATTTCTGCAGTCTGAAATTGATCACACATGCAATCAAGATGCATTGATAATTACTGGCTATTGGAATGTGAAAGTTGGAAACAAAGAAATAGGATTGATAGTTGGAAAATATGGCCTTGGTGATAGAAATTATTCCAGAGATTGCATGATAGAAATTTGTAAGACCAACTATTTATTCATTCAAATACTTTTTTTCAACAACATAAATAGTGACTACACACATGGACCTCATGAAATGGAATACACAGGAATTGAATCAACTATATCTGTGTTAAGAGAGGATGGAAAACTTCAATATCATCAGTCAGAATAAGGCCACGGGCTGAGTACAGAACAGACCATCAGTTGCTTATATGTAAGTTCAAGTTAAAGGTGAAGAAAATTAACACAAGTCTGAGAGCCAAAATACAGCTTTGAGTATATCCCACCTGAATTTGAAGATCATCTCAAGAATAGATTTGACACATTCAACCCTAATGACTGGACGAGTTGTGGGATGACATCAAGGACATCACACATGAAGAAAGCAAGGGGTCATTAAAAGGACAGGAAATAAAGAAAAGGCCAAAATTATGTCAAAGACACTCTGAAACTTGCTCTTGATGGTACAGTAGCTAGAGTGAATGGAAGAAATGATGAAGTAAAAGAGCTGAACGGAGTATTTCAAAGGGGCTTGAGAAGACAACGTAAAGTATAATAAAGTAATGTGCAAAAATCTGGAGTTAGAAAACCAAAAGGGAAGAATAAGATCAGCATTTCTCAAGCTGAATTAACTGAAGAAAAAAATTCAAGCCTCAAATTGCAACTTTGAAGGATTCCGTGGGCAAAATGGAGCCCTGGTATTGTAGTGTTTAAGAGGAATGGCATGTTACAGCTGCTAACCAAAAAGACTGGCAGTTCAATTCCTCAAGCCACTCCTTGGAAACCCTATGGGGCAGTTCTACTGTGTCCTATAGGGTCGCTATGAGTCAGAATCAACAGCAGTGGGTTTGGCTTTTTTTTTTTTTTTAAATGAGCAAAATACTGAATGACGCAGGAAGCATTGCTGTACCAAAAAGAATTGGTCAACATTAACCCATTTCAGGAGGTAGCTTATGGTCAAGAACCGTTGCCACTGAAGGAAGAATTCCAAGCTGCACTGAAGGCATTGACAAAAAACAAGGCTCCAGGAATCGACAGAATACCAACTGAGATGCTTCAACAAACAGATGCAGCACTAGAGGTTCTAACTTATCTATGCCAAGAAATTTGGAAGACAGCTACCTGGCCAACCATCTGGAAGAGATCTGTATTCGTGCCCCTTTCAAAGAAAGGTGTCCCAATAAAGGGCAAAAATTATTAAACAATATCATTAATATCACATGCAAGTAAAATTTTGCTGAAGATAATTCAAAAACAGTTGCAGCAGTACATTGAAATGGAACTTCTAGAAATTCAAGCTGGATTCAGAAGACGATGTGGAACTAGGGTTATCATTGCTGAAGTCAGATGGATCATTGCTGAGAGCAGAGAATACCAGAAAGATGTTTATCTGTGTTTTTTTGACTATGCAAAGGCTTTCAGTTGTGTGGATCATAACAAATTATGGACAACATTGTGAAGAATGATAGTTCTAGAACATTTAATTGTGCTTATGAGGATCCTGTACATAGTTCGAGAGGCAGTTGTTAGAACAAACCAAGGGGATACTGTGTGGTTTAAAATCAGGAAAGCCGTGTGTCAGGGTGGTATCCTTTTGCCATTTTCGTTCAATCTGTATGCTGAACATATAATCTGAAAAGATGGATTATATGAAGGATAACGTAGCATCAAGATTGATGGGAAACTCATTAACATCCTGCAATATGCAGATGACATAACCTTGCTTACTGAAAGCAAAGAAGACTTGAAGCACTTACTGATGAAGATCAAAGACCACAGTCTTCAGAATGGATTACATCTCAATATAAATAAAACAAAAATCCTCACAACTGGACCTATAAGCAACATCATGATAAATGGAGAAGAGATTGAAGTTGACAAGGATTTGTTTTTACTTGGATCCACAATCAATGCCCATAGAAGCAGCAGTCAAGAAATCAAATAATGTATTGCACTGGGCAGATCTACTGCAAATGGCCTTTTTAAAGTGTTGAAAACAAAGATGTCACTTTGAGGACTAAGGTGCACCTGATCCAAGCCATTCATATGCATGTAAAAGCTGGACAATGAATAAGGAATATTGAAGAAGAATTGATGCCTTTGAATTATGGTGTTGACGAAGAATGTTGAATATACCACGGACTGCCAGAAGAACGAACAACGTCTGTCTTGGAAGTAGTACAGCCAGAGAGATCCTTGGAAGGGAGGATAGCAAGACTTCATCTAACTTACCTGGACATATTATCAGGAGAGGCCAGTCCCTGGAGAAGGACATCATACTTGTTAAGATAGAGGGTCAATGAAAAAGAGGAAGCCCCAATGAGATAGACTGACACAGTGGCTGCAACAATGGGCTCAAATATAGCAATGACTGTGAGGCTGGCACAGGATTGAGCAGTGTTTAGTTCTGTTGTACATAGGGTTGTTATGAGTCTGAACAGACTCGATGGCACTTAACAACAACAACAACCACCAGTCAAAATTTCCTACACATATCCTCAGAGACATTAGTCAAGATTCCTACAGTGAGGTAAGGCCTAGGATGGAAAGCAGCAGAGGAACAGTCACCTAATGTTCAAACACTGGTGGAATTAGAGACAAAGGCATAAGTATATTAATGAATGACAAAGGCAATCACTAGAAGAATGAAAACTAATAACATAATTCTTGAACATTGAAGAGAGGGACTATGGAAGTGACATAAATCTTCGTATTTCATATCAGAGAGTCAATAGATAGTGACTAAAGTTGGTAAATGAAGAAACTAACTCCAACTCCCTGAGACCAGAACTGGATGGTGCGCAGCTACCGTTACTGAATGTTGTGATCAAAGACTCTATACAAGAATCTTAATCAAAAGGGGTAAAATGTGGAACAGAATTTTGAATTTTTAACGAAATGCAGACTTTCTGGAGCCAATGAAGCTAGATGAACACCCAACTATTGCCTTGAGGTAATTTTTAAACCTTAAACCTCAAACCAAAATATTCCCTGAAGTCTTCTTTGAATTAAACAATACTTTAGCTTAATTAGTAAAGTATGCCTGCCTTGAGCATTCAGATAATTATCTATATGGGATCATATTGACGACAGCATCCCGAAAGGTTAGACAAGAAGTTAGGGGGCAGTGAGTTTATGTTAATGGTAATGGAATAATTTGGAAAAGGATAGTGAGAACGGTTACACAATTTAAAGAATATAATCAATGTCACTGAATTGTACACATAGAAATTGTTGAAATGATATAACTTTTGCTGTGTATATTTTCTCCAAAAAACCAAATAAATCAAAAAAGAAAAAGAAAGAAAGAAATAGAGCTTTGTATGTTACGCAGTCATGAAGGAGGACACAAGAACAATTAGAAGCATTAATTATTAGAAGAGGGGTAGAGCAGATATCCACTGCTTTCAATGATAATCTCTTCTTTATTATTTTCTTTGTTATCATATGCATATTTTACTTTGATGAAAAAATATAAAAGTCATCTTAAAAAAAGAAAAATAATTTGTTCTAATGAATAGCTACATTTCAGGATATCTTAAACATGCTTAAAAAACTAATTTTGACTTTTAAATTGTTAAAATATTACATTTGAAAGTCAGCCTATCCCGTGTACTTTGAATTTCTGAATAATCACTGTGAGAGAAAACTATTACATCTCTGTGAACCTGATCAGGAAATAAAAATGTACTAAGCTCTCCTTAACATGTGATAGTGACAGTCAAGGAGCCAAATGCTTTACATAAGCTATTTAATAAAATTCTGCCAAGAACCTTACAACTTACACAATATTATCTCATGCTTAGATATAGTAAATAAATAAACTGACCAAGGTCATACAGTAGCCCCAGGATTTTTTTTTTTAATTGCTTAAGATTAAATATATGTACAGGTAGTCCCCGGGTTACAAATGTCTGATGTATGTACAATCCATAGTCACGAACCAGTCCCCGTAAAGCCTATATTAAAAATTCAAGATACATACAATGGTTTGTAATAACAAACTAGTGCTACGTTGTGACATGCATCAAAACATTATTATTATTATTGTATTATTACATTAAAGATATTTTAGTGTATCTGGAAGTATTTCTTTAATTTTTTATGCATAAAAAGGTACCCTATATACTATATACTAAGACCAACACTTGACTAACTGACTTTAGATTTGAACCATACCTAACTCTTCCAATTTATGTACAAATTCGACTTGAAGACAGATTTAGGAATGCAACTTGTCCGTAATCTGGGGACTGCCTGTAGTTCCAAAATATAAGTCCCTGCTCCCCCTCACTAGAAATTATCAGTTGCAGACATATTTTTAACACAAAATATCTTAAACTTTTTTCTTAGTAGCTTAAAATATCAATTAAACAAGTTTTATTTGATTTCCATAGTAACCTGGCATTATAAAGTCTGGTGATATTAAACTTAATTGATGGTGAAAACTATTCTCTCTTAAGAAATTTAAAAATATTCAGCTCATATCCTATTTTCAGGAGTGAGTGAATGTGTGTATTTATATAAAAAGATAGATAAATTGTATTTAATGAGTATTAAAATTACAGAAATATATTAGTTCAATCAAAACATCACATGCAATGTAAAGTACGATGTACTTTGTCCAGAGCTATGCTTCTTCAGGAACACTGTGTTGATAATCAAAACTCTCATATATTCAATTCCAATATTTGTCAATATTCCAATATTTGTTGTGTTCATTGATTAAATCTTCACAATAACTACTTGGATTATTAACTGTTATCCAGTTTTAAAGATTAAAAAATCAAGGCTTAGCTCGCCTCAGGTCATACGGCCAGTAGGAGAATTTGAACCCAGGTCATCGCTTCCCTCTAAATTATCTGTAGATATGGCTCTTCAACCAACATGAAATATACTTAATTGGGCAATAATTGATCCTGTGACATTTTTGTTTCAGAAGGATATTTATTGGTATACATTGTGGCAAATTCCATGTTGAAATTGCTTTTTCTATGACCAACCAATAAAGAAAGATATTGGAAAGCAATAGAATTATTTTAGGCAGGCACATTCTTAGTGAATGCATCTTACACTCTTGTGCTTCTGGATTTCTCACGTAAGTTATTTGACAGTCATCCATTTAATTATTTGTCCAAGGATCAACATCTAACCTATTGATCTACTTCTCAGTATCCTTTGTTTTTTCCACTAGGACTTTTGTTTCTTTCTATTTGTCCGGCTTCTGGAAATTTACATAAATTTTACATGGTTTCTAATGTATACTGACAGTAGATTTTGAAAAGTGTTTTTTAAGTTAAGTATATTTTTTCTGACTATAAACAGATTTATCTTTTGCGTAGGCCTAAATTCTAAAACAGTATGACCACTCTTTCTCTGAACTTTCCTATAAATTTCCATGTCAGCAATCTTTTTTTTCCCTTATTGGCAGAATTAAGTTCAAAGTAATTATCTTTGCATTCCTTCTATCTTCTGATAGATGAAACCATTAATGCAAATCAAGAATTAACCAGTTGTTCTGATATTAATCAAATGACCAGTTGGTAGATGTCCACCATTTCTTATAACAACATTTTAAAGTCAACAATTTCTATTATCCCCACTTTAGAGACGAGTAACAATAAGCTCAGAGAAGTTAAATAACTTGTGTATGTACAGAAATCATACACAGATACACAATATAATTTTAATAAGTGATACATGACCATGCATAGCAGACATCAAAAATTAATACTCCTAACCATCAGATCAGACTTGTTTTATTTTTTTTTCACTGAAATTCATAGTAAGAAATACACTTTCTATTTATGGTCCAGTGCAAACACACACGCACACACGTATGGGTTTGTGTGTGTATGTGTGTTTGTATAGGAGCCCAGGTGGCACAAGTGGTTTGTGATTGGCTACTAACCTAAAGGTTGGCGAATCAAACCCACCCAGAGTCTCTGCAGAAGAAAAGACCTGTCAATCTGCTTCCATTAAGATTACAGCCAAGGAAACTATGGAGTAGTTCTACTCTAACGCATAGGGCCACCATGAGTCGGAGGCTGCCTCAACGGTGGGTAACAAGAACAACTATATATGTGTGTGTATATGTGTATACACATAACAGAAAAGTTCCACAAACTTACCCTTCTTTGAATTCTAATATTTTCTCCTTTATAGTTTTTTTTAAATCCAATTTAATTCAATTGTATGTCATTTATAAAAATGCTAGTCATGACCCAATAAATTGATTTTATAACTCACTGGTGGTGACCCGTAGTTTGAAAGTCTATGGTTACCTTCCACAGAGATATCACTTTTTCTCTCTCCTTAGCAAAATGTTCTTTTCTACTGTATCTCTGTCCTTATACAGAGTTATATACAAGCATGTGATTTCTAAGCATGTCCTTTACAAACATTATTTTTAGGACAAATGTATATGCTTCCATACCCTTATTTCAGATAAATATTTGTACATCACTAAATCTTGATATTATTTAAGTCACTGCATTTAGATACTCGTGTTATAATGCTGGTTTTAGCGTGTTTGTTCTTCATTTATTTGGCCAGCGTATTTTGAGCATCTAACATTGTCAGGCACTCCTCCTGAAGGCACATGAATGAACACAACAGGCAATGCCCTGGATCTCAGTGAGTTTGCCTACTATAATACACACGTTGTTTTAGAGATGCTTGGGAATATAAGCCCTTTTCCAAAATCATTTCATTATTGAATTTAATTAAAAATTCTGTGATGATATCTCTGATTTCTTTTCTCTATACCACACTTGTTGACTATATGTAAAAGGGTTCATTTAAAAAAAAAATCGGAAATCACTTTAAATATAAATTGAGTATTTTTGACAAATAATTAATTAAAAACAGCAAAAAATATGCTTCTTACCATGACAACTTGGTAGGGCTCTATTCCATCCAGGTCTTCCATCATCTCCCATGATACAGGTGAGTGTTGAATAACCTTGAAGAACATAGCCTGCATCACAGTAATAGGTGACTGTTGACCCTAGTTTATAATCCATTCCGAGTCTGGTGCCATTCATTATATTGCCTGGATCAAAGCAAGACTCTCGGAGCTTTGCTGTAAAAGAGTAGTGATATAAAATCAGTTTCTTGAAATTACTTTTTTTTTAAAAATGAAATCTCTACAATGTATTCATTTCTTCCTCTAAATGGAGGGGAAAGAACCTTTTCTGCTTCTGTTTGGGGGATCAAAGTATAAAGTAGCTCTCAACCATATCTGAAATTTTGCTAATACGTATTAGTTAGTAGGAGAAAAAAAAGCTTGGTAGGTATTCTTATTAAGATTAGTGTCTAATACAGTCAAACATAGGATTTTTAAATTTATTTTAAACTATTATGTGCTATGATCCATGAACGAGTATTTTAAATGACTTTGGGAAAAAAAGCAGGATCCCTTCTAATATTTATTTAAAAGAGCTTCCCCCCAGCCCAAGCAATGTACATCCGTCCATGTTACTGAACCTAGAAATTACATCATTGCCTATATTAAGTTCACTTCACTTCACCATGAGAAGGAAAGCAAAGGAACCTACTTCTCTGTCCTGCAACCATTTCTCTTAACTTATTCCATTTCCTCTAGTCATCCCCCATATACAGTATACCCTTATAAAGTAGCAAAAAAATCTTTACAAAATCCAAACCATGGACTTTTGGATAGAAAGTCTATGTCAAAGTAAAGTACTTTCAAAACTAGCAATAAAAGAAAAATTGAAAAATAAAGTCCACTCACAACAAAGAAAATGTTTTCTGTGCTCCCAGATAGTGAACTAAAGAGAATGAGTAAACATTTTGAAAAAATGTACAGAAATAAAAAGATTTCAGGGGTAGCACTAGAACATGTTTTTGTTAACAGACCTAGATAAAGTCTGGAGATGAGTTCCAGTTTATTATTATTATAGATTACTTAAAATAATAAAGAAATATGCAATGTAAGGCCATCACAATAAATTCAGGATACTAAATATGATGATTTTCTACATTAGAATTTAACTTATGCTAATGAGAAGTCAGGAGGTAGGTGTATCTCTGAGTCAGGGAACCACTGAAATCTAAGTCAACAATATCTTAGTACTTCGCGAATAGAGAGTTTATATTAAAATCTGATTAATTGTAACAGTAAGAATATATATCATTCATTCCTAAAAGTTTGCCAAGACATGGACGAAGCTGGAACTCATCATGCTGAGTGAATTGAGTCAGTCACAGAAGGACAAATATTGTATAAGACCTCTATTATAAGAACTCAAGAAAAGGTTTAAACGCAGAAGAAAATATCCTTTGATGGTTACGAGGGTGGGGAGGGAGGGTGAGGGTTATTTACTAACTAGATAGTAGATAAGAATTATCTTGGGTGAAGGGAAGGACAGCACACACTACAGAGGAAGTCAGCACAACTGGACTAAACCAAAGCTAAGAAGTTTCCTGAATATAATCAAACACTTTGAGGGACAGAGTAGCAGGGGTAGGGGTCTGGGGACCATGGTTTCAGGGGATATCTAGGTCAAGTGGCATAACAAAGCTTATTAAGAAAATGTTCTGCATCCTATTTTGGTGAGTGGCGTTAAAAGGTTGCAAATGGCCATCTAAGATGTAACAATTGGTCCCAACCACCTGGAGTAAAGAATGAAGAACACCAAAGACACAAGGAAAGTATTAGCCCAAGAGACAGAAAGGGCCACATAAACCAGAGACTTCATCAGCCTGAAACCAGAAGAACTAGATGGTGCCTGGCTACCACCAATGACTGCCCTGACAGGGAACACAACAGAGAGTCCTTGGTGGAGCAGGAGAAAGATGGGGTGCAGAACTCAAATTCTAGTAAGAAGACCAGACTTAATGGTCTGACTGGGACTGGAGGAACCCCAAAAAGCATGGCCCCTGGATTCTCTATCAGCCTAGAAATAAAACCATTTCCAGGGCCAACTCTTCAGACAGGGATTGGACTGGACTTTGGGACATAAAGGCATACTCGTAAGGAGTGTGCCACTTAGCTCAAGTAGATACAAGAGACCAAAGGGGCAGCTTCTGTCCAGAGGTGAGATGGGAAGGCAGAGAGGGTTAGGAGCTGGTTGAATGGACATGGGGTATCAGGGGTGGAAAGGAGGAGCGTGCTGTCACAGTATGGGGAGAGCAATTAGGGTCACATAACAATGTATCTATAAATTTTTGTATGAGAGGCTAACTTGAAATGTAAACTTCATTTAAACTACAACAATAAAAAAAGAAAAAAAGAAATCAAACGACGCATTGCATTGGGCAAATCTGAAAAAAAAAAAAAAAAAGTTTGCCAAGAATTTAAAGTACTTCACTTTTATAAGAACTAATGAGAATTCTGTGCTTTAGGAAGACACCATAGAGAATTTTTTTAATAATATTTTATTGTGTTTTCGTTGAAAGTTTACACAGCAAGTTAGGTTCCCTTTTGACAATTTCTACACAAATTGTTCAATGACATTAGATACATTTTTTACAATGTGTTAACATTCTCTTTAATTGCATTTTGGTTGTTCTGTTTTCTGTACTCTAGTTTCGCTGTACTCTTTTCTTATCTTTGCTTTCAAGTAACTGTTGACCTTTTGGTCTCGTATAGATGTTTTTTCAATGGAGCACTGTACTCACAAATAATTTCTTTTATTTTGTGTGTCAATCTGTTATTTTGCTAAAAGGTGACTTTATGGGATATTTTCAGTTCAAGTTTTAAACAGCACCATATATAATTTGTCCTAATTCAGCTAAGGAAACCCCGGTGGCGTAGTGGTTAAGAGCTATGGCTGCTAACCAAAAGCAGTTCAGCAGTTCATATCTACCAGGTGCTCCTTGGAAACTCTGTGGGGCAGATCTACTCTGTCCTATACGGTTGCTGTGACTCTGACTCATCTTGACGGCAACAGGTTAATTCAACTAAAGAAAATGGTGGAATCATGATTTAAGTGATTTTAATAAGTATCAGAGGAATGAATAAGGTCGACCTTCTTTCCTCCCATTCTTTTCTCCTTTCTTCTCACAAATACTTATTAAGAGCCCACAACCCAACTAACACTGGAAGCAGATCAGTGGATAACCAGAAAATATTCTGGCATTTATGGAGTTTACAGTCTATTGAGAAAATAATTGCATTAAATAAATGCCTACACATGTGAAGAGTGCTGCATAAGGACAAGCATGTTACAGGGGAAACTTCCTGAAGAAGTGACATCTAAACTGAGCATTGAGAGATAATAAAGAGTTGACTAGTGGAAGGGAGATGAAGAGCAAGAAACGGAAATGCAGTGGTGTGTGCAAGTCAGATAAACTGAATACCTGAGTTTTAGTCCAAAGCTAAATAATTTGACCTCCCAAGTGTGCATACTCACACACACACAGACGCACACACTTTAAAATCAGTGTATCAGGATTATAGTTGTTCCTTAATTGTGCCCTGTATTTTATACTCACACTTCACTGTAAAAATTGCTTCCTAAACGAAGGAACTACATTCCTTTCCAGATACAAATATTCACACAGCACTTTTCAGGAAAGAATTAGCAGGATGAATACTAAATTGATCACTTAGAATGAGGCTTTAGCCTTTTCTTAAACAAGCAAAAGAGAAGAAAGAAATAAAAACCTCAATGTAATGTTTAGCCAGAACAACCTAGTCTTTACAGCTGGCCTTCATGCAAGTGAACTGAATCCCTTGAGGGAAAAGGAAGGATTGAAATTACTGCTTAAAAGGATTAATCTCTTAGACAGGTCTAAGCATCTAACAGTCATCTTTTTGAAAACTTTGCTTTTTCCTTCTTTAAAGCTTTCCCAGAAGTTTCAATGACATGTCAGTGAAACTGTAATGCAAATATAATGACATTCTCTTTTTTTAAGGAGAGGAAAACATGGTAGACAAATTTAAAAACACTGTCCCTGCAACAATTTTATATTGCTACCCTCATTTTGAGGGGATTCATTTATTTCATTATTATGTTTACATTCTGCTTTAAATCCTCGGTGAGTAGATTTCTGTGAATAATACCGCCCTTGTTTATTTTCATGTATGCCATAGCAATTACATCTGGAATTTCTGAAAACACCTGGAGAATCCTTATGTAAATAAAGAGCGAGGCAGTAGATGGAAAGGTGATTTTACTGTTTGAATAAAAAATCTGTGTTTACTTGAGGCAGACAAGATATTAGCATTAATTTTTATGAATAATTAATTTTATTTACCTTAATTATAGTTCGTCTTCTGAGTAAATCCTAGGTAAAGGAGTCCTTTGCCTGATAATCTCCAAATAAAATATATCAGGAGATGTCCGCTAAACCCGAAAAACCCACAGCAACCCTATAAGACAGAGTAGAACTGCCCCAAAGAGTTTCCAAGGAGTACCTGGTGGATTTGAAGGGCTCACCTTTTGGTTAGCAGCCATAGCTCTTAACCTCTACACCACCAGGATTTGCTAGCTCTAATATATTTTAGTTTTCCTCTTAAATTATTTCTGCTGACTATACATAGATATATAGATACACACATACATATATATAAAATCAGCAGAAATATATAATTATCTATTATACAGTATATATTAAATTATATATTATACACATTTTACATATTATATAAAACTTATGTCTTACCTATGGCTTTTAATTAAAGAGCTACAGAAAGTATTATTTCAAATGAGTCAGGATTTAAAAACTAATTTTTCAGTGCTAAGAGAAAACAACACACTTAAGTCGCTATATATGACATGTGTTACCAATGCCAAAGTGGAACTTTTGTACTATCTACAGCTTCTATTTATGTGTCACTTCATTTTGAGGGTGCACATCTTATCTTGAAAATTCTGAGATGTTTGTCTGTCTACAATAGTTATAAACATCCAGATGATTTCACATTATTAGCTTTAAGATGTGAGACAATTGAGGAGGAAGAATTTGTTGAAATAAAAATAGGAAATAGGGAAGCTGATAAGAGAAGAAAGGCCCTGGAGTTCCTAAAGTGGGCAATGTGATTTTCCCAGAGAATTAATTGGGATGGATTTGCAGAGATCATGAAGTCAGTACTAACATCCTAAAGAAATACCTTCCGGAGTATAAAAATCAGACTTTATGTGGAACTGTGTATATGCATGTGTTGGTACAGTGGCTAACGATGGTGGGTTTCAGTTACAGAGACAAGAAGAATGATGTAGGTCATGGAATGAGTATGGATTTCTCTGTTTATTCTCATATTTTTGCTTGCTTTCACTCTTAATGGTAATAATAATATATGCAGTCTTGTACAGCTTGTTTTAATGACTTAATCTTTAGTTTCATCTTTTGTAAAATAGGGATAGTGATACTTATAATACTGTCAGTATTATATTTTTATTGCATTTGTAAGTGGGCCTGCTTGTTGGGAGGATAGAGGTGATGCATCAAAAAGGCAAATACTGTACCTAGAATACAGTCTGTGCATAATAAATTATTAATATAATTATTATAATTTCTTTTAACTTCACATCTGTAGCCTGATTCCCATGGTAGCATAAAGCTTAAGCTTAAGCTGAGAAACAGGAATGGACATATATCTTGCTGAGATAAGTTTTATCTCCAGGGCTTAATTACATGAATTTAGTAATGTATAGTCAGTAGGTGCAAACAGTTAACGCCCTCAGCTGCTAACCGAAAGGTTGCCAGCTCAAGTCCACCCAGAATCACCTAAGAAGAAAGGTCTGGCAATCTCCTTTCAAAAGGTCATAGCATTGAAAACTTCATGAAGCACAGTCCTCCTCTGAAACACATGGGGTAGCCATGAGTTGGAATTGATTTAATGGCAACTGGTTTGTTTTATTTGTTTTAGTAATAGCTACCTGAAATGTTTCATAGAGAAAGGACTGTGAGGCCATGTCCAGTTGGCAGAAGAAAAAATACTGTAATCAATCAGCATCATATGCCATGAGCATAGTAGTGAGTATTCGTGGTACTCTTCGTGCATCTATTACCCTAGAGATCTCTAGAAATGTTTTACGAGATACTAATTCACAGAAGAACCTTGTTCTACTGACTTGCCAACAGTTTTTTTTTTTTTTTTTTTTTAATTTATTGTATTTATAAGCCTACCAAGGAGCCCTGGTGGTGCAATGCTTAAAGTGCTTGGCTGACAACCAAAAAGTTGGTGATTCAAACCCAACAGCCACTCTGGTAATCTGCTCCCATAAAGATTACAGCTTAACAAGTCTTATGGGGCAGTTCTACTCTGTCCTATAAGGTCGCTGTGAGTTGGAATGAGTTGGAATCGACTCCATGGCACACAACAAAAACATAAGCCTTCCAAATAAGTATAAGTAGCTATTCTTAAGAAGACATGTTCTCATTTATGAAATGTGAAGATGGAAATTTATGTATCTCTAAGGTCTCTTACCTTTCAAGTATTCTGTGATTTTAATTATGACTTGATTAAAAAAAAAAAAAAGAAAATATCTCCTTACGCTGTTCAAAACTAATCAACAAATAATTACCAAACAGTTACTATGCATAAGCACTATTCTGTGTACTCAGTGTACATTGATCAATAAATAGACAAGGTCGCAGCTCTTAAGAAGTTTATATTTTAGGGTATTTTATATTTTAGTGTAGTGAAATGAGTGAGGATGCATATAGCAAATAAATAAATAAGAAAGTATCAGTAATATGATCATTTGATAGAAGGCAAAAATTTGTAAAGTTAGGGATACAGAAAAAGCAGAAAGAATAAAGAGGACAAAATAAGGTATCAAAAACCAAATAAATGTAAAATTTACTAAACTCAACGGCTGAAAAAACCAGAAAACCAATACTTTGCATGCACCCAAAATAAGGTTCTCATGATATTAAACAAAAAAAGATAACAAAACAAAAATGGCCAAAATTTTAAAGAAAAATGACAAAATAAGAATTGTAGTTAATTTTAACTCAACTATTTCAATAATTGTTAGACCAAGCACATGAAATAATTGGTAAGGGTGTAAGTATTTGAAAAACATAATTAGGAAGCTTAATTTAATGAACATATACAAAAACCTGAACCCATAATTACCAAACCAAACCAAACTCAATGCCATCAAGTTGATTCTGACTCACAGCGACCCTGTAGGACAGAGTAGAACTACCCCATAGGATTTCCAAGGTTGTAATTTTTATGCAGGCAGACTGCCACGTCTTTCTCCCACAGAGTGGCTCGTGGGTTTCAACTGCTGACTTTTTGGTTAGCAGCACAGCTCTTAACCACTGCACCACCAGGGCTCCTTGAACCCATAATTATACCGGTTGCCATCGGGTCAATTCCAACTCATAGCGATCCTATAGGACAGAGTAGGACCACCCCAGAGGGTTTCCAAGGAGTGGCTGGTGGATTCAAATTGCCGACCTTTTGGTTAACAGCCATAGCTCTTAACCACTGTGCCACCAGGGCTCCAAACCCATAATTAAGCCAAAAAAAATAATAACTTTGCCGTCAAGTCGATTTCTACTCATAATTAGGTGATACTAATTTATCTCAAAGCACACAGGGTGCCTGTATTAAAACTGACCATAGAATAAGCTACAAAACAAATCTTAAGAAATGCCAAAGAATTGGAGTCATTTCTTTCTGACAACAGTGCAAGTAAATTAGAAATCTAAAATAAAAATAAATTCAAAATTAATTTTGATACTTTAAACACTTCTAAGTAACCCTTAACCAAAGAAGAAATAATACAATTAGAAAAAAAAACCAATAACTGAATAATATTGTTTATATATCAAAACTTTTAAAAAGAAGCTAAAGTGGTAAATAGAGGAAAATTTATAATTTTAAAAGCTCACATTAGAAAAATATTTGAAAATTAATAAGCAAGTATCTATTTCAAGAAATATCTCCGTGTGGTTCAAATGGCTAACAGGCTCAACTGCTAATCAAAAGGTTAGAGGTTCAAATCCACTCACAGATGCCTTGGAAGAAAGACCTAGTGATCTATGTTTGAAAAACCAGACATTGAAGACCCTCTGAAGCACAGTTCTACTCTGACACATATGGGTCACTATGAGTTGGAGTTGACTCAATGGCAAATATATACATTTTTCAATTTAAGAAATTAGAAAAAAAGCAAATCTGAAGAAAATAGAAGGGAAGAAATAATAAAGATAAAGCAATGTTAATAATGACAATATTAAACAATGTTAATAAAATCATCAAGAATAAAAAAGGTGCAACAGCAAATAAAATAAGAATACTGTGAACAATTTTATGTCAATAAATTTGAAAACTTGAATGAAAAGAATTCTTAGAAAAGATTTTAAAAAAATCTAAGATGAAACAGAAAACCTGAACGGGCTTATAACCATTAAAATTCTGCTACCTGAAATCATCAGTTCCATAAGTTTTACAGGAAAGTTTTAGCAAATATTCTAAAAACAGATTATCCCTATATTATACAAACTATTGCAGATATTAGAAAAGTGAGAATGCTGCCAAACTTAGGTAGTTAACATAATCTTGAAACCAAAAACAGACAAGAATGGTATAAGAAAGACAAATGATAGACTAATCTCATTGTAATAGATCTATGATAATTTTAGTAATAGATGGTAATAAATCTATGATAATAAATAACAGTTACCAAAATTTTAAGTAATATATCTGTGCACTGAAATCAGAAATACATACTAAAAGCAACAAATGATGAACAATCTATTTTTATCCCATGAATGTAAAGATAGTTTAATTTTAAAACATTTGTAATATAATTTAAAACATTAGAAACTTCACAAAGGAAATCATGCAATTATTTTCAATAGTTGATGAAAAAATAATTGATGAAATTCAATCCAATTCATTGTTAAAGAATGTTTAGTAAGCTAGAGACAGAAGGGAACTTCCTATAATCAATAAAGAATATCTTTAGGAAGTACAATGTATTCAATAAGAGTTTAGACTCTGGATCCTACTCTTTGAAACAAGTTATAGCTGTGCCATATGACCTTGGGCAGATTACTTAAACTTGTGCCAAAATTTCTTCACTAACAGAGGTACATAATTTTTTATATGTAAATCACTATGAAATATACCTGGAAAATAGCAAGAACTCAAAAATGTTAGCCCTTACTACCGTTGCCCCCAGCCAATAGTAAACATTATACTTAAAGGTGAAATATTAGATATATTTCCTTTAAAATCACTAATGACACAATGATTATGGTTTTTATTGCTTCTATTTGAAATAGTACTAAAATTTCTATCCAGAACATTAAGCCAGATGAAATATGTTCAAAGTAGGAAGAAACAGAACTGTCACTATTTGCAGACAATATTACCTATATAGAAAAACCAAAGATTCTGCAGAAAATTATGATTACCCATGCTAGAACTAAGCAAGTTTGCTAGATATTAGGAAATTACAAAAATACACAGTTTCTTATCATTAGCAATAACCATAAAATCTATTTTTAAAAAATATATCACTTAAAATAACAATGGAAACTATAAGCCTGAGAGTAAAATGAGAAAACTTTTATAAAGTATAAACCTTTAGTGAAAGACATTTTTTTTGGAATATTCAGTTATTGTTGTACTTTAAGTGAAATTTTACAATTCAAGTTAGTCTCTCATACAAAAATTTATACATACGTTGTTAAGTGACCCTAATTGCTCTCCCTATACCGTGACAGCACATTCCTCCTTTTCACCCCTGATTTCTCATGTCCATTCAACCAGCTCCTGGCCCTCTCTCTGCCTTCTCACCTCACCTCTGGACAGGAGCTGCCCATTTAGTCTCATGCTTCTACTTGAGCTAAGAAGCACACTCTTCACGAGTATCATTTTATGTCCCCTAGTCCAGTCTAATCTTTGTCTGAAGAGTTGGACTCAGGCATAGTTTTAGTGCTGGGTTGATAAAGAGTCAGGGGGCATGCTTTCTGGGGTTCCTCCAGTCTCAGTCAGATCATTAAGTTTGGTCTAGAATTAGAGTTCTGCACCCCACTTTCCTCCTGCTCCATCAGGGACTCTCTGTTGTGTTCCCTGTCAGGGCGGTCATTGGTGGTAGCCGGGCACCATCTAGTTCTTCTGGTCTCAGGC
>NW_004443958.1:491049-574941 GCF_000243295.1 Trichechus manatus latirostris
GTCTTTGATCCATTTTGAGTTAGTTTTTGTGCATGGTGTGAGGTATGGGTCTTGTTTCAGTTTTTTGCAGATGGATATCCAGTTATGCAGTTATGCAGCACCATTTGTTAAAGAGACTGTCTCTTCCCCCAATTAATGGACTTTGGGCCTTTGTCAAATATCAGCTGCTCTTAGGTGGTGAAAGAAATTTAAGAAGACTTCAATAAATGGAGATATATGAGATATGCCATATTAGTAGATGGGAAGGTTAAATATCAAATCTTGGCCTGGACTTAAAAAGAAGAAGAAGAGGTGGCCAATGGAACAGAATGGAGAATTCAGAAACTCAGCTGTAGAAACTTGATATTTATCAATAGCATTACTAGTCAATAAACGGTATTAGAACAATTTATTATGCACATGGAAAAAAAAATTAAATTCCTCTTTTACACAAAAATAAACTCTAAATAGATTAAATACTTGGTGAAAAGGTGAAGAGCAAATCTTTAAAACTTCAGAAGACACTTTTTAAAAATGGCTTTATGACCTCATAATAAGGAAGGGCTTTTAAAACTAGATGTAAAAACCACAGACCATGAAGAAAGGAAGGATTAAATACTATGATAACGATTTTTAAAACTTTTGTAGAGTGGAAAATTCTGAAATAAAGTAAAATTATTTGCCAAAGATGGAAGCGGGGGTAAGGTATTTACTTAGGAGGTAAGTTATTTACTATAACACAGATAATAGATAAAAGATTAATATCCACAATACATAAATATTTCATATAAATAAGAAAGAAATAAGCAGCTCATTAGAAAAATGTGCAATGACATGAATATATAGTTAACAAAAAGGAAACCTCAGTATGCAAAAGAATAAAGAAATGATGCTCAATGGTAATTTGGAAAAAGACAATACAAATGACAATGAAAAACTAACATTCAATAGAATGAAAGCTTTCAAGTCTGACACAAGTACTAGTTTTTCCAAACGTGGAGTTTTTAAAACTCTCATCCTCTGCTTTGGAGTATAAGTTAGTACGATTTCTTTGAAGAATACTTTGGCAATATGGAATTGGTTGATGAGGCTTATACTCTTTGACCTAGTACTCTCACTCCCAGGTGTAAACACGTCTTAGACTCTCACAGGTATGTTTAAGAAGGCATATAAAAGAATGTTCATTTCATTATCATTCTCTTCTGGTAATGAAAGACCGGAACAGCCTAAGTGTCCATGAGCAGACAAATTTATAACTTAATTAATATAGTCATCTGATGGACTATCATAAAAAATTACAATTTATAAACTGAAGCTACATGTCTCTAATGCTGATAAATCTCAAAAACAATGTAAAGGAGAAAAAGAAATTTGCAAAAGGAAATGTACATGATAGAAATATCAAGTTTGTATGGAAATAGACTGAAGGGTATGTACATGATGGTAAATAAAAAAATATGTTCAAGCATATATACATGGAAAAGATAACCACCAAATTTTAGAATAGGATGGGTACTGATATGATAAGAGCAGGATTGTCTAAAAATTACCCTGAATGCACTCTATGGGTCTTCTGGATAGCCAGCTGTTTGGGTCCTGAGGAAGGGTGGGGGAGTCTTCCCCAGTTGGAGAAATGGTGTGGTGCTCAAGCTCAATTTTCCTTAAGATCAGTGGCTTCCTAACCCACAGTCCAAAGGTCTAAGCTGCCCCAGTGTCCTCAGGTGTAGAGCAGATAGCATTCCAAGACAACCCCTTAAACAGCTGGCAACCCAAATCTACACTGCCGGGTGCCAATCAGCCTATGCATTCTCCAACTGGCAAGGCCTTTATTTTTTTTTAATTTACTTTCTCCTATAAAATGGAAGTTCATGCGGGGCTGGATCCTTCCACTAGAATGAAATCCACATAATGTTCATGTCCAGCAGATACCCTGGCCATGGCATGCATTTCCAAGTGATGATAGGAGCATTGGAGGGATCCAGGCATTTGCATCCTGGTGATTCTTACCGTGTGAGTTTTCTCTTTCCTCAATAAAACCTTTCTTAACCAATGCCATTCGAAGTTCTATAATTTATCCCGACCTACAGAGATGAACCCCTGCTCCCATGGTAAATACAAAATAAATTTCAGTTATATGTGTAATATCTTATTTTTTAAAACAAGGATAAAGACATCTGAAGCAAATTTGGCACAATGTTAAGCTGTGACCAGTTGGGTGGTGGATACTTTGAAGTTTATTTTGTTATTCTCTGTATTTTTTATTTATTGAAAATGTTTTCATAGCTAAAAAAAAAAAAAAGTGTTAAGTAACAAATCCAAAGCATGTATTTTCAGAACTCAGTTGATAACTTGAGATGAACAATGAGCATGTCCTTTAAGGAATCTACCACAGAAATATAAACTTTATCTTTTAAACTAAGATCCCAGATTTGTAGACATCAATAGGCATTCTAATTTTGAGTAATTTAAATATCTGAAGAAATATTACAAAACATTATAATTATCAGTATATCTGGCTTCTATTCTGAATATTGGGCATTTACATATCTGAAAAGATATTCTGAAATGTAGTCACGCTGTACTTTGTTCTCTTTAGGACAGAGAGTATTATCTGAATAAAGGTATTTGAGTGAAACTTCAGCTTCCAAAAAATGAGTTTTTTGTTTTTTTTTTTAATATTTTGTGGTCACAGTCAATTGCTGCAGTATGCTAATTGTTAATTCATTTGCCTGATACATTTCCTTTGGTAGTAATTAGGGAAATGCTAATTTCCTTCTCACTGAGAGGAAAAGTCTACAGTGAGAGCCCTTTTCTGAGATGAATTATAGGTAGGTAGTCTTAATTAAAAAATACACATATAACTAACTGCTGATAATGGCTGATACAAAATTATTCTTCTGTAAAAAATACAATTTAAGTCATTATGCTAAAATCAAATGTTCACATTTACCTTTGTATTCTAAATGAAATCCAGTGTAACTAACAGATCCGTCACTCCGAAAAGCCAGATGCATGGTGTTCGAACTGCTTTCTATTCGCTCTGGTAACTTGCTGTCTTGAAAACTTCCAATCAGTGGGCTATTACTGTCTGGTCCATCATATATAGAGAGGAAATCATAGTTTGGTTCTATGCTAAAACTAAGGGGAGAGGTAAAGAAAAAACAGACAAAGAGAAGTACGATGATGATTACTATGGTATTAACCATACTAGTTATTTTTTAAAAAAATAACAACAGACTTCATCAAAATAAGCATATCTGAAAATTTACCTGGCAACAACACACTGAATATGAGTTTCAAAACAGCAGTGGAAAGAGGAAAAAATTAATAGATCCTGATATTTTCTAATATTTCTATCTTGGCATCAAGTCTACAGGAATACAAATGAATGTAAAGCAAAGAGTGTAGCTGATGAAAATAGCACAGATAATGTGTCAGAAGATGTGGGATCCAGCCTCACTTCTGCCCCTTACTAGCTATGTATCCCTGCCCAAATTACTTTGTATTAGTAAAGTGTGGGAAATATCTATTTTTAATTTTTTTAATCCAGATATTTTGTATCATGAAAATGCAACCAATTTTTTTCTTTATCAATGGTACTATCTACTTTGAACTTTCACATTTATAAGCATTTTTGCTGTTTTAGAATTCAACTCTAAATATCAGATTCCAAACTAAAGTTGAAATACAAAATTTGCATTTAAATTACCTAAATGAAGCACTGCACATTCTATTGTTTTTTTTTTCCTGAAAGTATAAATATTTTTTCTTCTTTTAGAATCTAATGGAGAAATCAAACCACTTCTCTATTTGTTAAAATTAGATGAAGTGTGAATAAAGGCATTTTAGCATGTAAATGACTTAAACATGTTAAATATTGCAAAATTTGCATAATAAACTTGACTAAAAAACCTTCAAAGGTATGAGAATTTTCTCATAATGATTATAGAATTCACATTTGTATAAGACAGAAGCTATACAATCAATCAGGCTCTATATTACCTAACATACTGTGTGGCAGAGGAAAGTATGGGATCATTTGGGTCAAAAATAAAAGTCTGCCAGTTCAAGATATAAAACAAAACCAGTAGTAAAGTTTACCATTATTAAACATCTATCAGTGAGTAACTATTTTATCAAGTTTTGTCATCTTTACATCTAAGCAAGAAATTTGTTAGGTGAGAGATACTATTTTAAAATCTACAGAATTTATAGAGGTTATGGTTCTACAACTCTACTCCTTACTTAGTGCGTGTACAAGGGAGAAGAGCAGTTACTCTGTTGACGTATACATAAATGGTGGTGAACAGGATTGGAGTAGTGCAGAGGTTCCCAACTTGTTTCGTAAGCAAGGGCCCTTATTATGTGAGAAAACTGGGAGGACCACCACATTATTGTATTGTTCTAAATTATTCACTAGTTTCCTTAGCCTCATTTGATTAATTACTCTTGAAAACTGAGGCCCAAATTTTGGGAACACTGGTATAATATAGCAGAAATCAAAAGTTAAGGTCTGGTTTCATTACTTACTATCCTCTTTCTGAACTTCATTTCTTTCAAAATTAATATTTCATGATAATTACAACTTGCTTGTCCATTCTATCATTTACAAAGCACTAGAAAAAAAGTGCTTTGTAAATGATACAGGATTATTTTTTATACTTTGATGATTACAAGCGTATTTAACAATGAGTTGCAGTACATTTCCTTTTAATTTTTGATGTGGGCTTAAATAAATACTTCAATATAATTGATTTGTAGTTTCTTTGAAAATGAAACAAAAAGTTTTTTTTCTATTACGTTTTAGATTCTTAGTTCTAAAAATTTTTTTCTTGAAAAATCTTTAAGGATAGTGCATTCTAATATTCCATCATATTTTACAAGGCACTTTCATAAATATTAACTTGCTCTTGCCAATAATCCTATGGTGTAAAGAGGGAATTGTTATTTTCGTTTTACCAGTGAGTACACTAAGGCCTTGAAATATCAGTGGTCTCCCTAAGGTCACATAATAAATGACAGACCTGGAAATCAAACTTGTGGTATGCTTCATGTAATATAGCCTTCTATCACTGAGCTAATAAACATAATGATTTCATAAGTAAATAAGCTCTGTATCATACATCTTTATATTTATAATGTCTGTACTGCCATTCCTCAAATGTAAAAATGAAGATAATAATAGTACTTAGCTCAGGAAGTTGTCATGAAGAATAAATGATAAATGAAGAAGAATCTTATAACGGGACCCTAGCACATAAACTGAAAAAACCAAACCAAACTTGTTGAGTCGATTCCGACTCATAGCAACCCTATAGGATAAGGTAGAAATGCCCCATAGGGTTTCCAAGGAGCGGCTGGTGGATTTGAACTGCTGACCTTTTGGTTAGCAGCTGAGCTCTTAATCACTGTACTACCAGGGCTCCAACATTATTATTGTTGTTGTTTTATTATTATCAATTAATAATGTATCTATACAAACGATGGGAAATAAAAATTACATCTATTTATACTTTTGCCAAATTTTCATTCATTTGAATTATTTTATTTAATATGGCTTTAATATGTTAAAAAAATAGTGCATACCTAAGCTTGACATTTTTAATAAATATCAAGGAGCTTTAACACACTTGTGGCAGAAGGAAGGAAGGCTCACCCACTTCCCTTCAGAACTACTTTGGCATCTATACTACTATTCAAGGCTTCATAAACTGTTGCATAATTGCAAAGCATTAGTATTGGGATTGTTGTTGTTGCGAGGTGCTGTCGAGTCGGTTCCAACTCATAGGGACCCTATAGACCCTATAGGACAGGGTAGAATTATATTAGTCTAGGAAAATTTCAGAGCCCTGGTGGTGTAGTAGTTAAGAGCTCGGCTGCGAACCAAAAAGGTCAGCAGTTCAAATCCACCAGCTGCTCCTTGGAAACCAAGTTCTACTCTGTCCTGTAGGGTCACTACAAGTCAGAACCTACTCGACAGCACCTAACAACAACCACAACAGGAAAATTTCTACTTAGAAACTCTTTGAGCTGCTGATACCTAACACTCCCATTGAAATCTTAAGGGAAAGAGGCCAGATTTTTGTGATACCAGCAATTGGCACCATGTGAAGAAGTGGAGGATCATTCAGATAAACAACTTACCCAACGCGTCAGTTTGCACAGATGACAGTGGCAGAGCTAGGGCTCAAACCAAGCCGTCCTCCTTTCCCACATCAGAAGTTTTACCACAACTGCTTCTGTGCTAAGCTAACCTCACAATTTACGTTGCTAAAAAACACATGCAAATTTTGGGAAACTCCATGCAAAGCTCTATGATGACAAAAGTGCTGCTAGTACATCATACAGAAGTGACCCACCAGATTATTCTTTGTCAGTTTGATTTAATGAAACCATCTGAAAGGAAAGTAGTTAGGTATGTGTGTTTTCCTAACCCTGACGCTGGTGCTGCAGACAGAGGTTTTTAGATGCTTCAGAAAGGTTTTGGGCAGTATGTATGTAGGAGAAAAAACTATGAAGAACTGACGTTTAATCTTGAAGTTTAGGAAAAACTGAATTTTGAAGCAGTGATGGTAAGTACAGCCTGGGGGGAAAGGTTATTAAGACATCAAACTTCCTAAGAGTCAATAAACCACTCAACCTTTAATGTGTTTCCTGTGTGCTGGAATCTGCTGGAAATGCTCACCCACTTCCCTTCAGAACTACTTTGGCATCTATATTACTATTCAAGGCTTCTTAAACTGTTGCATAATTGCAAAGCATTAGTATTGGGATTGTTGTTGTTGTGAGGTGCCGTCCAGTCGGTTCCAGCTCATAGCGACCCTATAGACCCTATAGGACAGGGTAGAACTGCCCCATAGGGTTTCCAAGGAGCAGCTGGTGGATTTGAACTGCTGACCTTTTGGTTAGCAGCCGAGGTCTTCTTAACCACTTAATCGCCAGTACTGGGATTAGTAAAAGTAATAAAAATGCCATGTAGGGAGATAAAAATTTGCCTAGTGCAAATGCTAAAGCAAAATGACTACAAAGATTTTTCCAGTGTGGAAAAATATAGGAACTCACCTGATAAATGCCAAGGAGATAACATAGTCTGCATTGACAGTGATAATCCAGTCACAGTCCCTGCTATGAGGATATGGATGAGGAAAGTTTGGTGAAAGAATAAAACCTGAAGATCCAGTTAAATTGCCTCCACAGGGTGCTTTAATTGAAGCAAACAAACAAGAAAAAACACTTAAGTTATTAATAAAATTATTAACTATCAATCTTTATGAAAATATTTCTCTAAAAGGTTTTATGAGGTTTTGTATAACCCTGATTTCTTATGGTACTGGATACCTGGATACTGCACTGTCTTTCAAGGAACACCATTAAAATATTAAGTATATACATACATACATAGATGCATACACAGAATTTAGCTGCTTTACTGGCTTCGAGAGAAAAAAATTGCATATATACTTTCTCTTTTTATTATTATTTTGTTTAATGTAAAAGAAAAACTAGGTATGGGGAAGATGGGTAAAGATGGTTTCCCTAAGGTTACTAGAAAAAATCTGAAGGTTTCTAGAAAAAAAATTAGAAACAAAACAAAGCAAAATGAAACCTCTAATAATAAGTGGAACAATCGGATATGAGATATTTGGCTCATTTTTGTATCTTCCTTGGCACTTTGTATGTATTTATGGAGAAAGAGGCTTTGATGCCAGTTAATGAGTAAAAATGGAAATTATCTGACTACCTAGGGCACTTTACAATAAAATACTCTTCTACTGAGTGTTAGAATATTCCTAAATTCTAGTTTCTGTACTTATTGAAGATACTAGGCAGTTACTACAGTTATTATTGCAACCCCAAACAAACATTTCAATGGAAAAACTAAAAAAAAAAAAAAACAGTCAGTGATAGTCAGAGAATAGATTCTTTAGGCGATTATTGTTGAAGTCTGCTTTACACAGTTTATGCTCAGAAAATAATTTATTACACAGACTTGCCAGCTTCAAGAAAAATAGGATACTGAAGATATAGAGATTCCTGGTGTGGTGGGAGAGTAAGGGATATACATAAATACATACATGAGAAAGAGAGAGAGGGAGAGATTGAGAGTTGACTTTCTCATGATCTCATAATGTGTCCTACACATAACTGGTACACCAGCACATCAGCACTCTTCTCTTGTCTGAGTTTTGAGAGTATGGTTTTCTCAAATTTTATCTGTCAGCTTTAAGGCAAATCAGACTCTGTTTTTGAAAGGAGGACAGTTTTAGTTCTGGCAACATTTCAACATCTCTGTTGTTTGCTTGGGTTTAGATATGCAAAAACCATCATTACAATTTGGTAATTTTTGCCACCTTAATTATGGATGTCCACTATCACGTTCTTCCATGCTCCTCTGTTACCCTTGATTGCTTCAGCCTCTCTCATAAGATGACCTCAACTTCTACAGTATTGAGAATATTTAGTTGTTGAGACTATTAAACCTATTAAGTTTATTTTTTGCAGGGAACATTGATTTTTTTGTTAGAAATTTTATGTATAAATACCTCTACGTATATGTTTATACAAATAAATATCATAAAAGATATGTGAAAATCTAATATATATATTTTAAAGTATCTTACAGGACAATTTCCATGACTACTATTATTTGGGCATTAGAGTCTCTAAAATTCTTTTGATTCTATTATTTAAATTATTTATCAAGATTTTCCCAATATATTTCAATGCCGTAGTTGATTTTGAAAATCTACAAAAGCCAGTGAGACATGCAGAGGCATTATCTGGCATTTGTATATCCCACACTCAGTGAGTAAAGAAAATTCTCTTTGTTTAAATATATTAAACTTTAAAGAGCATTTGGAAATGCATTTTTACTTTTATGCATCTAATCATAAAGCTTCTAAAACGA
Source organism: Trichechus manatus latirostris (assembly GCF_000243295.1). NCBI lineage: Eukaryota > Metazoa > Chordata > Mammalia > Sirenia > Trichechidae > Trichechus > Trichechus manatus. Next base: position 499,937 of record NW_004443958.1, read on the forward strand.
GATTCTCCTTAAGTCAAATAGATTCACAAATTAAATTTTCAGTTAGGTTTCATGAAATTCTGACGTTAATTATTTGTTCTGAATGTAGTTGCTAGTTGTATGTGAGGCAGCTTCATGGGCATTAACTATTGATAACTTTTTACAACGTTCTTAATTTTTTTTCCCAATTCAATTTTATTTTTGTCTACTGTTTTCCTCAGCAGCCCACCCACACTAATGTCTTTGTTATTTACCTTCATATTAAATGTGCTACTTCCCTCTGGCAATGTCAAAGTAATCTTCACACTGTCAATTCTGTGGGAGATGAATTCTATTAACTCATGATGTCCTTCCATTTGGTACTTGCTGTAAGGCTGTCTATTACTACATGCCAGCAAAATGTCTTACGCTCCAGAGTCTGAGACATACATAGACTTATGGAGTTTCTAAAAAGTTCTGAGTTTAATCTTTAGCACAGTATTTCCAATCATGGTATTCTTTCTTATCAGTTTCAGAGGTCAAGCTTTCTGCAGCCTTAGCAATTTTTTTTTTTTAGGTTATTTTCTTCCTCAAAGAAGCTCTAATGCATATCTTCCCCTCAAGCTATCTTTTCCTACAAAAAAATAATACACGGCACCATAATCCTTACAACAAAATCTTTCCACAACCTAGCTCAATTGAAGTAAGATAATTTTATTTATTTATTTTTTTAGAATTAGGAATTGCTGGCTAAAGCATATTCTTTTCTATAAATGGAATTTTACAACATTAGCCTATCTTAGAACTCTTTAATTTTTTGCATTTTGGATTTTGGTATTTTCTAGAATTTCAATTTAAAATTGTTCAATATTATAAGTTTCTAAATACAAAAACATTTGACAAAACATAGACCTTCTGCTAATTCTAATGAGCAACACCCTTTAGCTAAGTCTAAGAATCATAATATGGCAAAAAGTTTTATAGGAAGCCTGTGGTGTACTATCATTCTCTCTTCACCCCAAAATTCTCTTTACTAAATATACAGTAAAATTCCAGATAATTGGAATATAATGTTTTAATTAAACTGGAATATTTCAAGTTAACTGAATAGAAAACAAACAAACGAACATTTCAATGTTTCACGCTTATTTTGTTTGAGAATGCTTCTTAACATTATATTTTCCCTGCTTTTATGAGTGCAGTTGTGGCAAATATAAATTAATTAGTCTTTGATAATTTAGACTCTTGCAGAGGTGAATGAAGATCAACAGAGGTGTAAATAGGAAATAATAAAGTGTAAAGGGAGATACGGTTAAATCTGAACTCACTTAACATGCTTTTATTTTATTTATTTTGTTTTATTTGTGATCTAAAAAAAAATTCTTTTTAATAAGCTTACTTCCTACCATCTACCTTATTTTCTACAGAAGTGGCTTGCAAGTGGCTATCTACTTCCTGACTGGTTTGGACTTATAGACATGTTTTCTTTGGTGCATGAAGTGTCTTAAAAATTAGAGCAAATAAAATAGAGAAAATGTGATGTAAAAATTGTGATTTTTAGTTTCATTTTACTGAAAACTAGGGTTCATAAGAATAGGTCACTACTCTGTCTTGTTTGATTGCTGTCACCAGCGTGTAGAACAGTGTCTAGGACACATGTGAATGACTCAGGAATTTGATTTTGCAACTCTTGCACGAGAACTTACAAAGAGGGGATAAAATAAATCTGAATAACCAAGTCCTTAGGTTTCTTTGGTTTGGACTAACGTTACTAAGTACTCTTCTTTTTTTCATATGACTCTCAAAAAAAAAGATCATTATGAAATTATTTTGAAAAAGTATTTAAGAGTTGGGTATTTGTGGACAAAAAGAGACTTTCTTTCCTAATCATGCTAAATTTATGTGTGTTGAATGCTATCAGAAATACAATGATGAATGAGATATGGAACCTTCTCTCCAGTTGCTTACAGTGTAGGAGGAGAGAGAACATGTAAATCAATAAAATTCAGAGTAGAGAGAACACAATTTGGTCAAAATCTATTGTAAATTCAAGATGACACCAATGCAAAAACACTTGAGCAAAAAGAGTTGATCTAAAACTACCTTACTTTTAAAAACCTCATAGTGGGTTTTTTTTAAGGTAATAAACCAGGTTTTCTCACCGATTTTGTTCCAAAGATGGTATGACTCTCTAACTTTTTCTTGATCAAGTAGAGAAATAAAGCCTGTTTTAATTTTCTAGAGTTTGACTGGAGGATTCAAGAACAGAACATGCAGACAAAGAAGTAGGAACCAAGCTGCTGCAACTCCTTATATCACCAAAATTAAAATGATTACATTTTAGAATATGTGAATTGGGTGGAGAGAGACAGTTTGAAACTCTAACATTGGTTCTGATAAAATTTTCTTTCTTAGAAAAAATAACTATTCTAGAGGCACAATTGATATGGTCCATATGAGGAGCAAATCCTGTGGACAAGCCAGGCAGCCATGGTTGTCTCCATTCCTCTCTCTGATGCCTTGCTGGCACAGTGGTTGAGTACTTGACTGCTAACCTAAAAATCAGTGGTTTGGACCCAACAGCCACTCTGTGGGAGAAAGATTTGGCAGTCTACTTTCATAAAGATTTACAGCCTTGGAAACACTATGGGGCAGTTCTACTCTGTCCTATAGGATCAGTATGAGTTGAAATCGAGTTAATGGCAACAGGTTTTTACTTAAATTCCCTGCTGGCATCTTTAGGCCTCAGAAAAAAATCACCACTCCCACTGAGGCCTGATGTTTATTAGCAATATTAAAAATATATAATTCTGGGATAACTACCCCTCCTCCTCGGGAAGTCAGGGGGGTATGATGCAGTAGGATTTTGTTAGCAAGGTTAAAAGATGCAATTAGTCACTTAGGCTAGGAGTATGAAATCGTTGGTGAGGAAGTTTTCTTCATCTCCTCAGCTATGGTGCAGCTGGGGCACACATAGCATAAGCTTACAGTTCACCCAAGTGTACCTACCTGGCCAGGGGTAGACCGGCAGTAGACAGGGTCACATTTAAGCCACTCTTCCATGGGACAAGGTAGAGTGTGCAAGGAGAGTCATCATCTCTGCTCAGACAGAATTCGAGGGGGCACTGCCTGTTATGGAACTTTCCAGTTGTATGCTTTCTGATTCTTCTAAGTAATAGAAAGCTATTTCCATGTGCTAAAGTGTGTTCAGGCTGTGATCAAAAGGATGTGATATTTATGGAGCAATCCATATTAGTTATTAGTACCCTTTTTCTAGTGGCCTCCTGGCTATCTAGAAATTGGGTACAACCTGTGAGCACCACACACATTTGGAGTGTTGTCTTACAGTTACAGCGTGGTCAAGTAGGACGTGTTGTCCTACAGCCCATCTTAAATATACAGCCTGAATCTACTTTTTCAACTTTGAAAGCAGTGAATAACTACATTCATATTGCAAGTAAGTGGAGATCAGGACTTTTCAAGAGCTGTGATTCTTAACTTTTTTGAGAATCTTAGACCCACTGAGAATCTAAAGAAATTACAGACCCATCCCAGGAGATATATAATGATCATTTACAATTTTGTACATTTTTAGGAAGTCAAGGACCTCTGCAATCTTAAACTCCCATGTAGAATGTATTCTATAATATGGTTCTTAATTAATAATATCAATACCAGTTTTTAACCATTGTTTTATGTTTAAATAACATTTTAATTGTTCTTTAATTCATACCTATACAAACTGGTGGGCTTGGCTGCCAGAAGTATCGATTTTCTACCTGAATGCAGGTTATTCTTTCCTCTCCTTGAAGCTCATATCCTGGATCACATTGAAAAACAACAGTGTCCCCAGGTTCTCTTCCATCCCCATTTCGAGTCCCATTCATGGGAACTCCTGGGTCACGACATGCAGTAGCAACAGAACCTATCAGAAGAAAAAAAGTTTTAATATTACCAAAAGGATTTTCAAAGTTCGAAACAATAAAGTATAATGTTTAAAATCTTCCACATATCTATGTACCTTCAGAGAACTAACTTAAAAAATACTTGGGTCAATTTTAAAATGCCTGTGCACTAAAAACTATTTGTTATTTGTCAAATAATTTGTGTGCTAACTCATTTTAAGAGGGACTGTTTTAGTAGATAAGGAATAGATCAACTCAAAATTATTAGATGCTCTGTAAAAGACTTTGTGAAGATGATGAAAATACAAGCTGCAGACTGGGATAAACTATTTGCAAATGAATGTCCTACAAAGGACTTGTATCTAGAGTACATTAGGATCTCTCAACTGTAGAAAACAAATATATCAATTTAAACAATGGGCCGAAGACATTTCACTGAAAAGAATATCGAATATTCTGGCAAATAAACACATGCAAATATGTTCAATATCATCATTAGCCGTCAGGAGAACATAAATTAAAATCACAATGAGATATCACTGTATACCTATCAGAATGGCTAATTAAAAAAAAAAAATAGTGATAACACCAAATGCTAGTGAGAATGTAGAGAAATTGGATCATTCATACATTATTGGTGGGAATGTACACTGGTGCAGCAACTCTGGATAGGTGTATGTCTGCTTATTACAAAACTTAACATGTGCTTACTATACCATACAGCAGTTGTGTTCTTAGACATTTATCTTAGAGAAATGAAAATTTTGTTCACATAAGAACCTGTGTATGAATGTTCATAGTAACTTTATTCATAATAGCCAAAAATTAAGAAGAATCCATTAGTTCTTCAACAGGTGGTAAACAAACTGTGGTAAACCCATGCCATGGAATGTAACTCAGCAAAAAAAGAAAAAAACAATGATTGATATACACAACAACTTGAATGAATCTCAAAGGAATTATGAAGAGTGAAAAATGCCAATCTCAAAAGGCTACATAATTCCACGTCTATAACATCCTTGAAGTGACAAAATTATAAGTTGGAGAACAAATTATTAGTTGTCAGGGTTTAGGGATGGAAGAAGGAGAGAGGTGACAGTGGCTATAAAAGAGTAGCACGAGGGAGCCTTGTGAAGGAACTGCTCTGCAACTTGTGCATGGTGGTGATCACATAAATCTGTATAGAATTAATATACAAACACACACACGAATGAGAGTGCATATAAAAATGGTGAAATCTGAATAAATAAATGCACATTTTCTAGTTGTCATATTGTGCTATAGTTGTGCCAGATGTTTTTATTGGGGGGAACTGGGTGAAGAGTATACAAGATCTCTCTGTATTATTTCTTAAAATTGCTTTCAAGTTTACAATTATCCAAAAATAAAAAGTTAAAAAAATAAAACAAAACCCTCAGTGAAGAGGAGAATAGTATGAGACCATAGGAAAGCAGCTTTTCTTTTTCTATGCACAGTAAATGGCACATTTACAGACAAGCTTAACTCCAATTATTCAGGTTAATGGTACAAAATATTATTTCAAATTATCACAAAGTAGGTTTACCATAAAACATATGTCAATTAAGTATCAAGACAAAGAAGCTATTATATTTTCCATTTAAGCTACTATTAAACTAGATTCATAAATATAGGAATCATCATTTGAGCAAATTATTTTTTAAATTGCATATCAAAGTAATGACTCAAATTGCTGGATTACAGACACATGACCGATATTCGCTCATTCATTCACTTACTAACTTAACATATGCTAAGCAATGTGCTGCCAGGAATACAAAGGAAAAATTAGCATACATAAGTAGAACTGATTGGACTTCAAACTGTTTGGAATTGTGGTGGTACTGATAAACAGATTCTATTCTATATATGCTTAGTAAGTAGGTAGGTAAGTAGGTAGCTCACCTGACTGACTCATTAATATATCAATCAGTATGTTAATCCATTCATCAAATTTGTTGCAGCTCATCTAACACACATGTACAACAAAGAAATCAGAGAATCTACACACAGTATTTTAATGTTCTTACTCTATACATTGTATGGGAATCAAGAGGACCATATCAATTAACAACTGACTAAAACATTGGTAGAGCGTTATGCCTGACACTGCATCAAAGCAGCAACAACAAATAAAGATCATATACACATATATTTATGTGTGTGTTAACTTTCTTGAATCAATAAAAATAGCAAAATCTGAGAGCTACAAATTGTAGATTGCAGATGTAATTTAAAAACAAGTAAAATGAAGTAAAATCTGTGTCTTCTGACTCCCATTCTAGCACTGTAGGTACTCTCTTAATAACCAGAATTCTTATAGATTTTGCTTCATTTTACTGATACACTAGAGCAAAGGACAGGGACTTTACATGCACAGTTGCACTAATTCCCACAGCCAACCTATAAGTCAAATGTTTTTATTATACCTATTTTAGAGATAAGGAAACAAAAGTTAAAGGAGCCTCTGTAATTTGCTCAATGTTACAAAAACTAAAGAGTGCAGAGTTAGGATTTGAACCCTGATCTGATTTCAGAACCCCAAACCTTAAATGTTATACCAGACTGTCCTCTTCTACCTATACCTGCCTTAGACATTCAATTTCTCTCACTGTTGCTGTTGTTGTTAGCTGCCCTAGGGTCGGTTCTGACTCATAGCAACCCTATATACAACAGAATGAAACAGTGCCTAGTCCTGTGCCATCCTCACAATACTTATTATGCTAGAGCCCTTCACTGCAGCCACTTACCAATCCATCTCATTGACGGTCTTCCTCTTTTTTTCTGAGCCTTTAATTTACCAAGCATAATGTCCTTCTCCAGGGACTGATCCCTCCTGATAACATGTCCAAAGTACATGAGATGAAGTATCGCCGTTTGGCTTCCAAGGAGCACTCTGGCTGTACTTCTCCCAAGACAGATGTTTTTGTTCTTCCAGAAGTCCATGGCATACTCAATACTCTTTGCCAACACCACAATTGAAAGGCAACAATTCTTCTTTGGTCTTCCTTATTCATTGTCCAGCTTTCGCACGCATATGAGGTTATTACAAATACCATGGCTTGAGTCAGGCGCACGGTAGCCCTCAAAGTGGTATCTTTGCTTTTTAACACTTTAAAGAGGTCTTTTGTAGCAGATTTGCCCAGTGCAATGTGTCTTTTGATTTCTTGACTGATGCTTCTGTAAGCGTAGATTGTGGATTCAAGTAATATGAAACCTTTGACAACTTCAATCTTTTCTCTGTTTATCATGACGTTGCTTATTGGTCCAGTTGTGAGAATTTTTGTTTTCTTTATGTTGAGGTGCAATCCCTACTGAAGGCTGTAGTCTTTGATCTTCATCAGTAAGTGCTTCAAGTCCTCTTCATTTTGAGCAAGCAATGTTGTTTCATCTTCCTTCAATCCTGTTGCCATGTTCTCCTTCATATAGTCCTGCTTCTTGGACTACTTGCTCAGCATACAGATTGAATAAGTATGATGAAAGGATACAACCCTGACATACACCGTTTTGGCTTCAAACCATGCAGTATCCCTTGTTCCATTCAAACAAATGCCTCTTGGTCGATGTACAGGTTCCTCATCACAATTAAGGGTTCTGGAGTTCCTATTCTTCGCAGTGTTACCCATAATCTGTTATGACCCACACTGTCGAATGCCTTTGCATAGTCAATAAAAAACATGTAAACATCTTTCTGATATTCTCTGCTTTCAGCAATGATCTATCTGACATCAGCAATGATATCCCTTGATCCATGTCCTCTTCTGAATCTGGCTTGAATTTCTGGCAGTCTCTGGTCAATGTACTGCTGTAACCACCTTTGAATGATTTTCAGCATAATTTTGTGTGTGATATTAATGATATTGTTTGATAATTTCCGTATTCTGTTGGATTACCTTTGTTTGTAATGGGCACAAATATGAATCTCTTCCAGTCAATTGGCCAGGCAGCTGTCCTTCAAATTTCTTGGCATAGATGAGTGAGCACCTCTTGCTCTGCATCCATTTGTTGAAACATCTCAGTTGGTATGCCGTCAATTCCTGGTGCCTTGTTTGTCACCAATGTCTTCAGTGCATCTTGGACTTCTTCTTTCAGTACCATTCGTTCTTGATGATATGCCACCTCCTGAAATGGCTGAACTTCAACCAATACTTTTTGTTACAGTGACTCTATATATTCCTTTCATCTTCTTTTGATGCTTCCCCATCATTCAATATTTTCCCCGTAGAACCCTTCAGTGTTGCAACCTGAGAATTGAATTTTTTCTTCAGTTCCTTCAGCTTGAGAAATGTCAACCATGTTCTACTCTTTTGGTTTTCTAACTCCAGGGCTTTGCACAGTTCATTATAATACTTTACTTTGTCTTCTCGAGCAGCCCTTTGAAATCTTCTGTTCAGCTCTTTTACATCATTATTTCTTCCATTCGCTTTAGCTACTCTTCATGCAACAGCAAGTTTCAGAGTCCCTTCTGACATCCATTTTGGTCTTTTCTTTCTTTCCTGACTTATTAATGACCTCTTGCTTTCTTCATATATGATGTCCTTGATGTCATTCCACAACTTGTCTGGTCTTTGGTCATTAACGTTCAATGTGTCAAAGCTATTCCTGAAAGGTCTCTAAATTCAGGTGGGATACACTCAAGGTTGTACTTTGGTTTTCATGGACTTGCTCTAATTTTCTACAGCTTCAACTTGATTTGCATATGAGCAAGTGATGGTCGGCCCCTGGTCATGTACTGACTGATGATATCGAGCTTCTCCATTGTCTCTTTGCACAAATGTTGTCGATTCGTTTCCTATGTATTCCATCTGGCAAGGTCCACCTGTATAGTCACTGTTTATGTTATTGAAAAAATATATTTGCAATGAAGAAGTCATTGATCTTGCAAAATTCTATCGTGCGATATCAGCCATTGTTTTCATCGCTAAGGCATATTTTCCAACTACTGATCCTCCTTCTTTCTTTCCAGCTTTCACATTCCAATCACCAGTAAGTATCACTGCATGTTGTTTGCATGTGTGATCAATTTTAGACTGCAGAAGTTGCTAAAAATATTCAATTTCTTCACATTTGGCCTTAGTGGTTGGTATGTAAATTTGAAAAATGGTCATATTAACTGGTCTTCCTTATAGGCTTATGGATAGTATCCTATCACTGACAGCCAGTACTGTAGGATAAATCTTGAAATGTTCTTTTTGACAATGAATGCGAGGCCATTCCTCTTCAGTTTGTCATTCCCAGCATAGTAGACCATGATTGTCAGATTCAAAATGGCCAATACCAGTCCATTTCAGCTCACTAATGTCTAGGATATTGATCTTTATGTGTTCCATTTCATTTTTGATGACTTTCAGTTTTCCAATTATTAATGGACTATTGTAGCTGTTCTCATTTTGAGTTATGCCACATCAGCAAATGAAGCTATCGAAAGCTTGCCTCCATCCACTTCATTGAGGTTGACTCTGCTTTGAGGAGGAAACACTTCACCAGTCATATTTTGAATGCCTTCCAACTGTTTCTTTGTTATTCATAAGGTTTTCAAGGGCCAATTTTTTCAAAATAGATTGCCAGGTCCTTCTTCCTAGTCTGTCTTAATCTGGAAGCACCGCTGAAACCTGTTCACAAACAGCGACCTTTCTGGTATTTGAAATATCAGTGGCCAAGCTTCCAGTATCTCAGCAACACGCAACCTACCACAGTAAGACAAACTGATACACGCATCCTTAGTTAAATAAAATAAAATAAATTATTAAAGGCAGAGATTAAATACATAAGTAGAAAAATTGCAGCTGGTATAAATCCAAATATGCCTTAAAAATAATCACTCTACCTTCATCCTACTTATTTTTGAGGCAGTTGTTTTTAGTTGTTATCTTAGTTATCTAGTGCTGCTATAACAGAAATACCACAAGTGGACGGCTTCAACAAACGGAAGTTTATTCTCACAGTTTAGTAGGCTAGAAGTCTAAATTCAGGGCGTCAGCTCCAGGGGAAGGCTTTCCTCTCTCTGGAGGAAGGTCCTTGTCATCAATATTCCCCTGGATTAGGAGCTTCTCCACGTAGGAACCCCGGGTCCGAAGGACGTGCTCTGCTCCCAGTGCCGCTTTCTTTGTGGTATGAAGTCCCCCTGTCTCTCTGCTCACTTCTCTCTTTTTATATCTCAAAGGCAATTGGTTTAAGACATAACCTAATTTGTAGCTTGAGTCCTGCCTCATTAACATAACTGTCTCTGATCCTGCCTCATTAACATCATAGAGGTAGGATTTACAACACATAGGAATATCACATCAGATGACAAAACAGTGGACAATCACACAATTTTGAGAATCATGGACTAGCCAAGTTGACACACATTTTTTAGGGGACACAATTCAACCCTTAACAGTTGTTAATTGAATTAACAATCTGATCTATATTAGAGAATTACATGGAAAGTGCAGTGTGTACTCACTGCAATTTCAGGTGAATTTGTTCTATAATACACATCAGTGTTCCTTAGTAGAACATAATGCATCACAGGGTATGGGCAATTACAATCTTTCACTTTGAATAGAGATCTCTTGTAAAATACTTATGGTGATAAACTTACTCATTAAGTTTTCTTGAATTGCTCTGGGATGGTTTCCATCAAAATTAAAACTGAAGTATACATTGGTTTTATAATATGTAAATGAAGAGCGATATTCTACCATACAAGATTTTCACTTTAAATGTTTTTATTGAAAAGATGTTATATAAATGCAAGATGTGCTGTAGCATTCAAACTTAAAAATAGAAATAACATAAAAGATATGAGAAAACCTTGGTTAATTTGAGGCTTCTCATGTGCTGGACTCTGCCCACAAGAAGCTTTATCCTTAAGATAAACTTTCTCAAGAGTAAAAATATATGTGTAACACTTAGGAAAATACGTTGAAATAAAGGAGTCAGTATAGTCATGTCTGAGTCTGGCAAAAAAAAAAAAAAAAAAAAGTTTTACTCTGTTGTCCAGATTTACTGTGCTTAAAAATTTAAATTGGGACCAAGCAGCTATAATAAGAAGGTTTTCATGCGACAGCAAAAAGATAACGTCTGAAAATACGTATTTGCCTTTATTCCTTATTGACTTGTGGTAAACCTCCACTGTTCTTTTTCTTTCAATTAATAAACATATTAAGAGTAGGGTTTTAAAGCACAACAGGGAAAGATAAAGTTTAATGAAAGCCCAAAGAAAAAATTTTTTTTTCTCTTGGAATTACTTGAGTTCTAAAAGCAACTCGTTAAATATACACAGGAACAATGACTTGGTGTGAATACTGTTGTCTATTTTCTTTACTTATTCAGAGTTTGGCTCCATGCTGTTTATACATTGTGTTTGTGGGGAGACAAAATTATAATATAATATTTGTGGTATCAATCATTCTTATTTTTGTATTAAATAAAAAAATATAGCCATTGAAGAAAATAAATAACCATTTAAGGAATTACGCTATAGGAAATTAGGAGTAAGATAATCTCATGGGACTCATGATTAAGGTAATAATTAGCATGATTAAAAAAGCAATTACATAATGTTAGAACTTTAGAAAAATATTGGTCACCTTATATTTAAAAATAAACTAATTTTTATTTAATATTTACTTTTCAGTTTTGAAGAGAATAGAATTCTCAAAATATATAATCCTTATTTGCCTTGTTTTTGTTTATATCAATATTTTACGTAGAGTTTGATTCTTTCTTTATGTTCTCCCAGTCTGAAATAATACATAGAATTATTTCTGTAGAATCAGGACTTTTGTTTTGCAATAAAGTATTTTAAACTATTTTAAACATATAAACATTTTAGAAGTATTTATGTCAGAATATAATATACCTACCACCAGTGTATTAGCATGGGTAGTTTCTAGTTATTTTCTTGATATTTTTAGTTCAAATTGTTTCAAATTATATAGATGGAATGAATATCTTTTTTCTATTAGGTTTTACAGCTGACATTCATTCCTCATTTTTCCTGATGTAAGTATGTAAAGTTAGTAGAAACTTAAAAAAGGTAGAGTCTCACAACCTGTTGCCCCACTGAAATGATTTCATGAAAAGAAATGTTCTGGAAAGTGAATATTATAGGCTTATATACTATCACATCCAAATATAGCTTGGATTTGACATACGATGAAACCGACAATAAAAGATGTCTTCCCCTCTTGTTTCCTTTACTTCTAAAAGGCTGGCTACTTATATTTTGGTTAGCCTAAAATGGGAATTATCCAGGTAGCTAAAGCCAAGGTTTTTTTTTTTTTTTTTCGCTAGAATTATGATTTTAATGGTTATTGTCATCATAATACCAAAAAAAAAAAAAAAGTTGCCGTCGAGTCAATTCCGACTCATAGTGACCTTGTAATAAACGATGTTAAATGTTACATAAAATTAACCACTCGTGTTTTAACCTTGAGAACTAACGTGCTTTCCATGAAAAATATAATGTATATAGAAACCATCCAGGTCAGTGATGATCTTGATGAATCCCCACTTGAAGAACTGAGAGAATAAGTCAGACCTTTGTGCCTCTGACTCATTTTACCTGACACTGTCACCTCTTTCCCTCCCTCCCCCCTTTTTTTAAAATTGTACTTTAGATGAAGGTTTACAGAACAAATAGTTTCTCATTAAACAGTTAATACACATATTGTTTTATGACAATGGTTAACAACCACACGACATGTCAACACTGTCCCTCCTCAACACTGTGTTCCCTATTACCAGCTTCCCTATCCCCTCCTGCCTTCTAGTCCTTGTCCCTGGACTGTTGTGCCCCATTAGTCTTGTTTTGTTTTATGGGGCTGTCTAATCTTTGGCTGATGGTGAACCTCGGGAGTGAGTTCATTACTGAGCTAAAAGGGTGTCCAGGGGCAAGAGTAATTTTATGTCTACTTTAACAAATCTTTCAGCAACATTTCTTACAGCTGACCGTCTTTCCTTCTTCAGGTTCTTATTTGTCTTGCCTCCAAGTCAGCAGCCCATTCCAGTTTTCTTTTTGACTCGTCTGATGCTGCTTTTTGGTATCTTTTGCTGTTTTTACTTTTTTAACCTGATGGTCAAGGGCTGGAATGCCACAGAAATTAATCCTCAATGCTCTTCTCCCTTTTTTCTACAATTTCTCCCTGATAACTAAATCAGATCCCATGATTTTAAAAACCATTATTACTTGATGCCTCCCAAATTTATATCTCCACTCTTAACGTCTCACCTGAGCTCCAGACCTTTCTATCCAACTATCTACTCAACTTCTCCACTTGGGCATCTAATAGGCTCCTCAATTTACAATGTCCAAAACATTTGCAAATATATAAAATCTTTTAATTTTCAGATTTTGTAAAGTAAAAATGTAAAAAGATTAAAATTTAACATATGTATGTATATATATAATTTTTCCTATGCTATTGATATAATTGCAAATAAACTTCTACTTTATCATAGTAACTGATTAAAATATTCATTTTTATAGAAATAAATGCCACCTTAGAAGATAAAATCATTGGCATATGAAATAGAGTTAACATTTCTAAACATATAAAATCTTCTAATTTTTATTCTACTTTTTATATGCCAGTGATTTTTATCTTGTATGGTAGCTTTTATTTCTAACAAAATGAGTATTTTCATTTGACTATTATAATAAAATAGAAGTGAAATTGCAATGACAAATGTTTACTTTCCGAATGGAACTATTTTTATTCTACCATAAACAAATAACTTTCATCTACAGTGTTTTTTATTAATTAATAGTTCTTATAACCTAGAATTTGAAAAAAGTAATAGAAAAGTAAAAATGCAATTTCATAACTACTTATTATATATAGTTGTTGTTGTTGTGTGCCATTGAGTTGATTCCAACTCATAGTGATCCTATAGGACACAGGAGAACTGCCCCATAGGCCTTCCAAGGAGTGGCTGGTGGATTCAAACTGCCAACTTTTTGGTTAGCAGCCTGAGCTCTTAATCACTTTGCTACCAGAGCTCCCTTTATATATAGTAGAAACATTTAATTTCAAGATATATCATTCTTGTGCTAAGTATATATAAATGCATTTCTTCACATACATTGAGAAAGTGTTTATGTTGTAGTTGGAAAAGCTTATATAATGTTACTTAGAATCTGTATTTGCAATGCCCTAAAACTTCATTTATGATATAAATCTACTGAAAGAGTTAATTGTATTTCTTGTTAAATAATATATGACTCTATCAAATCAAGCTTTGTTATATCTTAGGGATAAAGAATGTGTCCTTCTAAGTAAGAAATTGAAGAGAATCTTCCACAATAGTTAAAAATAGTTCATGAAATAAATAATTGTGGAATTAATCAATGAATGAAGGAAACTACAATTAGACATGTAGTGTATGCTGATGGTTTGCTTATAATACAGTATTTTTTTGAAACTTGGAGACATTTATTCCAAGTATGGACAGCACAACTTTTATACTGCATTTTAATTTGCTTCAATCTATTCTGGATAACTTGAGCATATTTTCAGAAAAAAAAAAGTAACATTAAGTGGTACAGAGTATGACTGAGTTCTCTCCATTGTTGCAACTTCTCTGTACTGTAAATATACTTCTGACCTCTTATTTCATATTTGTTTCCATCCACTTGAGAGTGTAACATCATTGGAAGTATCCATTTTACCTAATACAAATTTCACAGTCTTAGCTAGTGTATGTATAGGTTTCAACTACAATATGGATGATAATTTGAACTATTAAATGAAGGTTAATGTCAGATTTACCGTCTCAGTGACCTTGTGCCAATTAACACTGGTTTATTTATTACATTGCTTGGTATAACAATAAAAGTTACAAAAAATTATCAAAATACACTAAAATTACTCATAAGTTTTTATGTGTCCAATCAGTTCAGACAGGATTTCATTTTACTTGGATCCACAATCAACGCCCATGAAAACAGCAGTCAAGAAATCAAACAATGCATTGCATTGGGCAAATCTCCTGCAAAAGACCTCTTTAAAGTGTTAAAAAGCATAGATGTCACTATGAGGACTAAGGTGTGCCTGACCCAAGCCACGGTTTGTCAATCACTTTATATGCGTGCAAAAGCTGGACAATGAATAAGGAAGACCAAAGAAGAATTGATGCCTTTGAATTACGGTGTTGGCGAAAAATATTGAATATACCACGGACTGCCAGAAGAACAAACAAATCTGTCTTGGAAGAAGTACAGCCAGAATGCCCCTCAGAAGCAAGGATGGTAGACTGCATCTGATGTACTTTTGGACATGTTATCAGGAGGGACCACTCCCTGGAGAAGGACCTCATGCTTGATAAAGTAGAGGGTCAGAAAAAAAGAGGAAGATCTCCCCCAACTTCCTTTTAGCTCAGTAATGAAGTCATTCCTGAGGTTCACCCTACAGCCAAAGATTAGACAGGCCCATAAAAATAAAAAGAAAAAAAGAGGAAGATCCTCAATGAGATAGACTGACACACTGACTGCAACAATTGGCTCAAACATAGCAAGGACTGTGAGGATGGCGCAGGACCAGGCAGTGTTTCGTTCTGTTGTACTTAGGGTCGCTATGAGTTGGAACCGACTGAATGGCACTTAACAACAACAACAACACCTATTCAGAAATGCGCTGTTTTGGAATAAACTTGTTTATCTCAACACCTTTCAAGAATAAAAAGCCTTGGATTTCAAATAGTTGTTAAGTAATGCTATAAGTATCAGGGGGCTTAGATTATAGTCACTGTTGTATCAGTAAAGGGACCTTGATTAGGCTGAGATAGATTCCTGTATTTTAACTGTCATATCTGTAAAACTGGCATAACAATATTTTATTTGCCTGATTTAGGATCAGGTAAAATCTTAAAGTTCTAGCAATTACAATTATATGAACCAATCAATTCTGAAATGAATCCATAAAGATCAGTAGTTTTTTAATACTCACTGTGTAGTTTGTCTAAGAATGTGTTTTATCTGTTTTTGAAGTATGTCAGAAAACTTAAGGTCATAGTTCAAATCTGATATTCACAAAATCCTATACTCCTATCTTCCACTTTTATTGCCTTGTATTTTTGTAGTGACTAAGAAATGACACTCTATTCTCCACTTAACTGTGTCAAAGGAAATCAAGATGGTAATGGGAATATTTAACCTGGAAGGAAAATCCAGAGTCAAATCAATCAGAAAAAATTTTAAATGCAGGTGGTAAACTAAAAGTGGATTTCGTCCTGGAGAATTTTGCCCTTGATTGCGTCCTTGCTTTGTACAAGATCCATCAATTTTATAAAGAATGCTCAACATCATTATTAGTCCTGCACTCTGCCTGCTACTCAGAAATGTGGCTATCTTTAGAATTTCATTATCTTTCCAAGGATACACCTAATGACATGGCAGGCCAGGTTAAAGTAGATGGTAGCAAGACAGAGACAGTCTCCATCAACCCAGGAGGGAAACAAAGATGCTTACTGCATCAGATGCAAAACAAACCTCAAAGCCAGCGTTGTAATAAACTTTTAAGTCTGTGAAAATCTCTTCTTTAAGAAACAATACATATTTATTCATTTATTTCACCAAATAACTGTTGAACACCCACTATAAGCCAGGTATTATGCTTAGTGTTGGAGATGTATTTTAACAAGAGACAATACCTCCCTGGTCTCATTGTGTCTTATGCTCAAGTATGGAGACAAAAGTAGGGATGCAATCAGTGATACAATTTTTTTGCGGAAACAAAAGGTATGTGTTATTGATTGAATTGTGTCCCTCAAAAATATGTATTGTAAATCCTAACCCCTATACTTGTGGTAGGAACCCTGAAGGAGCAGTGGTGAAGTGCTTGACTGCTAACCGAAAGGTCAGTGATTTGAACCCACCAGTTGCTCCATGGAAGAAAGATGTGTCAGTCTGCTTCTGTAAAGATTTCAGCCTTGGAAACCCTGTGAGGAAGTTCTAGTCTGTCCTATAGGCTCCCTATGAGTGGAATCAACTTGATGGCAAGGGATATACTTGTGGTTATAGTCTCATCTGGGAATAGGGTTTTGTTATATTAATGAGGCCAAATCACTGTAGGGTGTGTACTAAACCAATCACTTTTGAGACATAAAAGCAGCAGATTAGGCACAGAAGCAAGCACGCTCCAAGGGAGAGGAAGATAACATGCCACCAGAAGATTGTCAAGGAAGCTAGGAACAGAAGCTGAAAAGAGATAAGGATCTTTCCCAGAGCCTACAGTGACAGAAAGCCTTCCCT
This sequence comes from Trichechus manatus latirostris, assembly GCF_000243295.1. NCBI lineage: Eukaryota > Metazoa > Chordata > Mammalia > Sirenia > Trichechidae > Trichechus > Trichechus manatus. Next base: position 517,058 of record NW_004443958.1, read on the forward strand.
TAGAGCCAATGCCTTAAATTTGAACTTCCAGCTTCCTAAACTGTAAGAAAATAAATGTCTGTTTGTTAAGAGCCACCATGTGTGGTATTTCTGCTATAGCAGCACTAAGAAACTAAGATAACATGTTAGTTTGAAGATGATCAAAGTCACCTATACAGGAAACTGATTTCGTATGTAAACATTATAAAAGTAAATTACAAGCTTTAATTTGAAATAGAAATCTTAGATTTGGAAATTACCAGAATTAATTAGCAAGAAAGAGAAAAATGATGTAACAGTGATTTCACATTTCTTCAACTGACAATATATAGCATGAGCGTGTTTTTAATTTTACATTATCAAAATATTCGCCCATTCAGTTAGATTCATTGATATTTATAGAACACTCCACCTAATGGTAAACACACATTCCTATCAAGTGCATGAGGTATGTTTATAAAACCATATGTTAGATCATAAAAATATTAAAGTGTTAAAATTTAACTGAGTTTTTAATATCAGATTTTTATCTTTGACACAATGAGCTTTCAAAGACTTTGATTTTGTGAATTGTATATAAAAAATAGAACTTTTATTGGAATTAATAGAATGGCTTTTTGTTTGAAGCAACTGATGTCACTGATACAAAATTGAGTTATCTAATTATTTGTGAAGTTCTGCTAAGGGAGCTGGCATGTTAACATATATCTTTTTACTTTTCACACCTGCAGAAGAAAATTTAGACTATAATATGATGAAATTAGTTTAGTAGATTTGTCATTTAATCAAATGAAAACACCTGTGGTTTTTGTTTGTTTTGTTTTAACAGATTTGTATATTCTGGCTTTTATATGGCCAGTGACACCACGATGGTGCCCATGTGTATTGAAAAACATTGTGGGCAAGTTGAGTGTTCACCATCAAGTTTATTTTTAATTGAGATTTGTTTTATGTATAATTAGTATGCAAATAAGATGAATATTTTGTACAGAATTCTTACCGTAAGTACTAAAAGTCTAAAAATCATGTAGTTAATCCATACGATTAACCTAATGATTTTCCAACTTAAAATTTGTAGAAAATTTGTTCATAAAACAAGGTTATTAAGTATCAACATCTTAAAATATTCATACACTGTTAGGACTACAGTCCCAACATCTCATGATTTAATATCATTCACACTACATTCTCAATCTAAATATCCAATCTTTCACAGTATGTTAACAAGCTGCTAGGAAAAACTGGCTTACTAGTACCAAAGATATCATAGTACCAGGGATAAATCTAAGACATGGGAGAACTTTTGATTAGGAAATAATTCTACTAAAAAGAAAAGTGGTTATAGAAGATAGGTACTTTAAGATGATCAAGACATATTTAATACATCAGGTATTTCAAAATAATCAAGACATTTTGAATGCATTATCATGGCTTCTAGTTACCATTTAACTGTTTCATATTTTAGCATATAAAATGCCCACTTCATTAACCTAAATAATGTTAATGTAATACACAAGGCAATAAATTCTCCTATAATTCAATATTCTACTAATTTCTGGTTGTTCAGGAAAATAAACACACATTTTTTTTTCCAAAAACAAGTTTTACCATTTATCTAAATATGTATATATATATATGTATATATATATATATATAGGATCATGTAGGATTCTCTGCTTTATAAAAATGTGTTTCTAGAGCTACTAAAATGTTTGTATTTATGAAGAGCAATAAAAAAATTCCGCTAGATCCTTTTCTGTTACCTTTTTGGCTTAGTTTCAATTTTTGCAGGAATAGATTTATCTGACACCCTTGCTGATCCCTACCTAGGCTTTTCTTTGCAACTCCTTCAGCAGAACTGACCATCTTCTTGGACATCTTTGTGGAATCAGATTTCTTAAGAAATGAATATAAAGTATGTACTTTTTCATTAACCACGCACTTTTAAAAATCCCATTGCTGCCAGAAAAGTCTCTTGCAAAATAATAAAAAATTTCTGCATTGAAATAAAATTATGAATTTACTCCATGAAATAAATGGCAAAAATACTCATGTCAAGGGCATTCAGACTATATTCCATAGCTCTACAGCAGGACTGCTCAGACCCTGGACATATTTTTAGAACATGTATTTCCCATATTTCTTACTAATCCTGCTGATTCATGGCCAGGGAACTTTCTGAGTCTTTCCAACCATTATGGCATAACTGACTGATATGCAAAAAAGCTGGCAGGGCAACAGAGTCAAATACTTCTTTCACTACCATCCAAGATCAGAATGGGTTAGGTGTTCACATGTGAGAAAAATTCATTATATCTGTCAGTGTCCTCCTACATGCTGTCTTTGAAAGGGAGGTGTAAATCCCTGGCATATGGAAAAGGTCGCGAAATAGAGACAGGTTATTAGAATTTGTCTTTCAGATCTAAGCATGTATTATAATTACTCTCAACATGGCAAACATATCTTACACACTACTTGTTAGTTGCCTTTGAGTTGGCTCCATATACTACTAACCAAAAAAACAATAAAAACCAAACCTGTTGCCATCAATTCTGACTCATAGCAACCCTGTAAGACAGAGTAGAACTGCCCCATAGGGTTTCCAAGGAGTGGCTGGTGGATTGGAACTGCCCACCTTTTGGTTAGCAGCCAAGCTCTTAACCACAGCACCACCAGGGCTCCACACACTGCTTGAGACCAAATACAAAGTAGAGATGTAACAAATACACCCTGGCTTATTGTAACAGAACTATTAATGATATCACTTTGTTGAAATGGAAAATACAGGTCAAATTACTCAAGATGCTAGGACAACAGGCATAAACCAGACTATCCTGAGCCAACTGGGACATACGTCATTCTAATATAATATGTGCATAGTGCCAGAGCAGCAGAGACTAATTCTGCCTAGGAGTCCGTGAATGGTTTTCCTAGAAGTACCACATGACCTGGGCCTGAAAAATGACTAACAGTTCATAGATTTTGAATGTGGGCATGATGTTCCAGGAATATGGAAGTTTGAAAAAGACACAGAAATGTAAAAGGACTTTGAGGACAGTGGGGATGTATGTACATTAATAGTGAGAGGCAAGGCTGACAGGAAGATTGAATATAAACTGCACATGATTTAAATGTAAGAAGTTTGAATTTAGGACTGTGTGGCTATTAAAGAATTTTGAACATAGGAGTGATATCCGATTTGTATTTTAGAAAGATCACTTGGGTGGAAATGTGGAAAAAAACTGGGCTGGATGGATAATGAAGTCAGTGACTTGTTGGCTGCTACAGCAGTGTACGGGGCAATAATGAGGGTGGCAACAAAGACAGGGGCACCTTGCAGTCCTTTAGGGCTGGAAGATTTTAACCTCTCATGGCTAAAGGATCCATTTCCTTGAGAATTTTCAACAGTATAAGCAACGGGCTTTAGTATTTTGTATTACCCAGCAGGGGCAGATTCTTAATAGTGAGGTCAAAGAGTGAAGAGCATGGAAAATGCTCTGTCAAAATCAACTATTCTGTAGTCAAATGACAGCATGATACCCAAAGATGTCCTCCCGGTGATACTGAAGTGGAAGGAGGCAGGCAGATTACAAATTTAAGCAGGGGATATAGAGGCTGACTGCTGAGAAGCAAGGACAGCACATAGGACAGCATGAGGTGGCGATGTCAGATTTAAGTAGCTCTGATTAAGCAAAAGTGTCTCGCAGACTATACCACCAAGAGGCAAAGGCAAACCGATAGATTCAACAAAGAATGAATAGATCATGAAACAAAAGGCATGAGGCTACTGATACCAGCTTGATGATGATTATAAAGTTGGTATGTGCACTGCATTTCAGTGAAATTCACTTTCACCAGCTTCACTAAAATACATTTCATTGGTTGCATTCCGCTGCTGAAGATTGTCCTGCTACTATCGTCTGACTTGTTCCTTTTTATTATTATTATTATTTTAACATGCAACAAGCAACAGCTGTTATATGCCCAAGAGAAGAATGGGTCTTGCAGGGGAGGGTGGGTAAAATAAAAGTCTGGCATAACTGAGGTAACAACACCTCCTTATTTTCCTGGGACTGTCCTGGTTTATGCCTGCTGTCTTAGCTTAATTTTTAATAGAGCTCCCTCTTACTCTTCAAAATATTCTCAGTTTCACTTGAAAATTAACTTGTCTTCCCACAGGGAAAAATGGTAGAGACAGAGGGGAGGTGTCTCTTTTAAATGGGCATGCACTGCACGCGCTCCAGCTTTCCATCATTCCTCCTCACTGCTTCACTCAGATAAATCACTTGCTTTTTGAAAGCGTGACCTCCAATATGGTGTTTGGGATCATACTCAGGAAACCAAACCGACAAATGTGTATAACTTCACTAATAACACACAACTAATAATAATATACAACTAAAAACTTTGTTTCCTCTAGCTTTAAAATATATGTTGTTGTTATAACAACAACCGCACAATAATAATGATAGCATAGTAACAGTAACAACCACTAACCATTTACTATGTACCAGGTACAGTGTTAATATCCTTTCAGATTGGTAAGGGTTTAAGTAACAGCGCCAGGCATCTGCTAACAGCACGACCTTGAACAAAGGAACTGATTTATCTGAACCTTAGAGTATTTATTTATTAAATAAATGTATGTGATTTTTGTTAGGATTAAACAAGATTACAGACATAAAACACTTAATATGATTCTTGGCACCAAGAAAGACCTCATTCATGAAAATAATATTTCCCCATAAGAAATCTAAGTATTTGGGAAGTTCTGTAAGCCTGTGTGTTACAAAAGATCTCCAACCAAGAGACTGATTTTCATTAGTTGATGCTATTCACAATATATTAACCTTCTAAGGAACTTTATTTCAATAGGTAGGTTTTAGTCTCAGATCAGTAGCATAAATTTCTATGCATATTAAAAGAATATTATGAAGGCAGGTCTGTTACAGCTCTGGTATGATACACTTTGTTTCTATAAATTTAACATGTCCTATCTGTTGCTATGAGTCGAAATGAACTCCAAGGCAACGGGTTTGGGTTTGGTATAAATATGGTAAATATAAAAACGCACTGCTAATTTCACAGATCAATTCTCAATAAAAATACTCTGAAACAGACACAAAATGGCCTGTTTATATTAAGTGGATGCCCTTTGCATCTGCAAACACTAACCTGAAGCACCTTTTGCATTACTGTATGTAAATATTTAATCACATAAGCATTTACATGCAGAACACTAACAAGAAACCAAAAACAAAAAAAAACCCGTTGCCGTGGAGTTCATTTTGACTCATAGCAACCCTATAGGATAGAGTAGAACTGCCCCATAGGGTTTCCAAGGAGCAGTTGGTGGATTTGAACTGCCAGCCTTTTGGTTAGCAGCTGAGCTCTTAACACCTGCACCACCAGGGCTCCGTAGAACACTATATACTATTAATTTAAGATAAAGGAAAAGAGAAGAATTGTTGGTTGCCAAACTACCGCCAGGAAGAGCTGAAATTGAACAGCAATCATGAGCAGTTCTCTGACAAATTGTTCCTGTTTTAAAAACAGTGAAATAAATAGTAGAAAACAGAAGATAAAGATACGAAGAATTGCTTAATTCGTGAATGTTTCAGAAATAGAAGCCATCTGTGTTCACCAATTACATGATCATTTTCTTGTTTTTTCATTCCTTATTTTTTTCTTTTTCACAAAAGATCTGTTTAAAGTGCATATTTACAGATATTGGCTCTTCTAAGTCCATACATTTTTCTCTTACATGAGCTTGGCTTAGGCAATACAAAACAATTCATTTGTGTTAGTCAATTTAGTCAAACAGCTATGTTCCATGAACAAAACCCTGACAGGTAAGTTGTTTAATTGTACTGATCAATTGTTTACCTAAAGTGATATAGTTAGTTGACAGTCATTTCAAAAGTCCTTCATGCATTATTTTTAATGGTTTTTTCAAATCATTCACTTTTACGTTTATTCATCTAATGATAGCAATTCCCAGGACATCAAATACCTCCAGGAGATATTTTCTTAAGTGGGCTATGCTAAGTTTTTTACAGCAACGTGTAAAGAAAAATTGGCATAGAGGCATTTATAAAAGTACCTTGAGAGGGGAGGGCATGGCTGGCAAACAAAAGTAGAAGGTTTGCATTCTTTGCATTAATATACGATATATTCGAAACCAAGTGCTACGTACATATGATCGTGTTACATCCTAATAACCTGTTTATGAGATGAGCATTATTATTCTTCTGTTGATTAGATAACTCAGCCTGAAGTGAGGTAAGGAGTCCTAAGTTATCAATAAGTAAGTAGGGAGCCAGAATTTGAATTCAGACATATTTGAAGAATACTGGTTTGTACTTTCTTCCCATCAATGATCTTGAAAATCTTGATAGGATTCTGTTAATAGGATTTTTTTAAGACTATAAAATTAGAGAATTCATTCAATAATTTTCTCAAAGAGATAATGTGTGTTGGTAGTAAAAAGAAACATAGTACTTAAAGTTTTAAGTTTTCATTAATTTTCTCCAACCACTAAAGCAAAATCTCTTTTACAGAACAACATATATTTAATTACTTAGCAGTGCCGTGAAAAGAAAAAAACAAACTGTGAACACTGATAATTACCTACAATGAATGGCATTTCATTGTTATAGGAAATCTTGAATTTAAAGGTAGATCTCAAATATTTTGTCAAATATATCTGTGAATATAAATTTAAGATCTTTAAAAAAGGAAAAATAAAGTTAGTAAAAATGTAGAGTTTTTTTGTAATGGCAAGAATTCATTTCTCTACCATCCAAAACAAACTTCAGATTTAAAAATATACAGTTGTATGGTACGTCCAGATTACAAGTTTGTGATGTTTAACTATTTCATTAGCAAATTATTTTAACATCACTTTTATTTTAAGGATAATTGGTTTGACAATCGGAGAAAAGCTATTTGTGTCTCAACAATTAATCTTTTAAGTTAATTGTATTTCTTTGTAAGTATATTTTACCATAACTGCATAGGAAAAGGAAGAATAGGGATAAGGGGATTTAAGATCATTAAAATCTAAAACTTATAATTTTGAACAGTAAAATTAACAGGACTATTTAAATGACATTCATGTTTTGCATTGAAGAAATAAAAGAATAACTCACTTGAAAACTGAATTGCAAATCCAGACTTGCTGATATAAAAATCTGTGTCGAACTGGATAGTTACTACGTTGAGGGTGCTATGAATTCCTTCAGGAATAAGAGAGCCACTGATTTCCTTTAAGAGCATCTCATTTTCAGGTGGACCGTCCCAAACTCGGAGTATATCATGTGATGCTTCCGTATCGAAAGCAAGAAACTGTAGGCTGTGGGAGAATCACATACCCGTTCAATTATTTAAACAAGGATTAAATTTCAAATGAGGAATAAGAAAAAATACACATTTCTTGGCTTTTACTAGATATTCCTTTTATTCTAGAAAATACAATATTTAAACAGTATATTATATATGATCTTAAGAGATGTATATATATATATATAGACATGTATATATTACATATATATAATCTTAAGGAATTTTCTCTTGACCAGTATAATTTATTTCTTTAGAATATGATTAAATACACTATTATATCACCTTTCAATTACAGGAATTTTAGGTATGCATTCTTTTCAGTGTTCATGTATTTTAATCGTAGTAACAGTCAATGACATTTATAGAGCATCTTCTATAGGCAGGCACTGTGCTAAATATTTCACATAGATTTTCTTGCTTAATCTTTATAACAACCCAGTGAGGCCAATACAATTTTTATCTCAATTTTACAAATATGGCAAATAGAATTTATATAGATTAAATAATTGCCAAAGGGTGACAGAATCATGATTTGAACTCCATTTATCTGAATCCATAATACAAACTTCACCACTTCGTTATGTTGTTATGTTAACTCTAGTCTGCTTTATGTCTAATCTAGACAAAATTGGTGGTTGCTATAGCATCTGATAGTTTTTCTACCCAGTGACATACAATAGAAATCCAGTTATATCAACATGCTCAATTCTATATATGCCATATTCTTATTTGATATGTGAATTACAACAAATTTAAATTTAGATAGCAATTTAATATCAAATATTGTTCATTAATTAAAATAACATAACAGAATCATGTTGAATTTAATTTTTTAAAGTTTACTAATTCTAATATTTAAATAAAACAAGGTGTCATGTAGACTGAAGAGAAATAAACTGGAGATATACCCAGTGAAGCCTATTTTGTGTTTTGAGGCCAAAATGCTTTGCAAAAGCAATGTACTAGTTTGCATCCAGCAAAGTATGGGAATTGTATCTTTCAACTTGTGATTTGAAAAAAAAATACCTATTCCCACAATCACTGTCACCACTTAGAAAAGTGTCCAAAATTCCATTTATACAAAGTAACAGTTCTTAAGTTTTAAAGTTATTGCTTCATGAGCAATAACACACTAAGCAGCTCATACATCAAGGAGAATTGTTCATTTATTAATCCATTCCCAGCAATTGCCATAATAGTAAAACTGGGACAAAGCACCTGTGATGGCCTTGGAAACCTGATTGGTGTTAAGCATGTAGGAGATGATGGTTCTGCCCTTATCTGAAGGGCAGCAACATGCAGAGTTGTAAACCATCTAAACTAAACTCAGCACCTAAGGAAAGAGAAAGCAAATACAGTTTAAAGAGACAAAAGCAGATGCTTAGAAATGTGCCATGGCCTGGAAAGATGTTAACAGTTACTGAGTCTCCTTCTAGTCTTATTTATTCTTAACCTTAGGGAGGTTGAACTTATGATAGTGATCTGCACAACTTTGTATACCTCTCAAAATAGTGAACTCAGCACCTTAAGTCATCAAGAATTGAAGTAGCAGAGTCCACAAGAAGCAGAAATAATTCTCATCTGCTATGACCTCTTCTAACTATGAAAATCTTCACTCTAATGAGTGAAATGAGCTAGCTCTGTGGTCTATGAAGCAATAAATCATGCTTATGAATACTTATTAATATAATAAATTTAAAATAAAAATCAAGTTTTCCCTTGCCAACATTAATAATACCAAAAAATTTTGATTGGTATTATATATGAGGGCCAATCAGGAAATTCAGATTCCTTTCCTCTTTTATTTTCCCCAGTAAGAGAAACAGTAATTTTGAGAAAATGAAATCCATTTACCTGACAATGTTACCTGGATCTACCTCAATCATCCACATGCAACGCAAATTATTGTCATATGGGAAGGGATAACCGGGAGATAAGATTCTTCCTGATGATTCTCCTTTAAAACGACCTCCACATTCAGCTAAACAAAAATAATAAAAATTTGTCACAATTCAATGCCAGTCTTTTCAAATGAATCTATAAATTTCCCAAGGGCATGTGTTTTTCACATTAAGGAAAATAAGAATTAATTTTTTTCTCTTCATAAAAGTATAAACTTGTATAAATCTCTTCAGTTTAAGGTATCAGTTGTAGCAAAAATATATTGCACAATAATATAATAGTGTCTCAAGTCGGATCACACAAAAGATAGTAAAACAAAACTAATTAGGGAATAATAAAAAAGGACACACTCAAAGACTCTGAGTTTAGGCTTCCAAACATTTTTAGATGTGTTGTTAAATAACGATAATTAAAAAAGGAAAACAGATGGCAAGTTGCTCACTGCTAGTTGATTGCAGGCGGAATAATTCATCATCTTGCTACCCCACCTCTGAGAAAAACTAATCTTTACTACAGTCCCTTAGGCCGTCTCAATTTCATTGTCTTTTTACTCCCCCTTTAAATCACTCTAAACTCTTTCCCTTTTAACCTCCCAAAAGTCAAAGTAGCATTTTCATTTGATTTCTTACTCCAGTTAAGTCGAGTTTGGGTTTGATTTAATGTGCTCTCTAACATGTACAAAATTTATTGAATTAACTAAAATGATAGTGTTACCATACAGTATAATACAAAGTTTATCTTTTAGGGTATTTTCTCCTTTTTAATACTATTTAATACTATTGAGATGTCCGGAGAGATTTTACTTTGGTAAGCAGGCAATCCAGAAAAAAGGTCTCTGTATTGGAGGAGAGAGAAACTAATATTTTAGCTAATATACTGTTCTACATCTCTAAACCCTAAAAACAAAAAAAAACACTATGTAATGCATTGTAGATTTGAAAATTCTCCAAATTTACCCTATGTCAAAAAATAAACTAAAACAAAATACATTTTGCTTTTTGCTTAAATATTTGATGGTACTCTTCTATTTATTATCGTGTTCTCTGTACTATTTGTATCTCACTTAAATCCAATAACTTAATTGAGTTTTTTTTTTAATTATTATGCCAAGGAAGGTCAAAGAAATAAAATTTTAACATTTAGAAGAGGCCTGATAACATTAGAATCTAAAGGCTCAAATTTGTAAGCTCTATTCATATAGATAAATATCTTGCAAAGATTTTAGATATTATATTAAAAACATATACTCATAGAAGGCTGAGGCAATTTTATTCTGTATTATATTAATTTATAAATAGTAAATTCAGGTGGTTTTTAAAGTAAATAGATATCAGTAGTCACCAGCATTTACTATGGTTTTCCTTGTTTAGTTTAGTTTTGCTTGTTGTTTATAAAAACTTTGTTACTGAACTAAAACTATGAACCTATATTATTTTATTTTCCATCATTTTTTTATGATTTATCACTAATATTGGTACACATTCATTATGAGAACAGATTTGATACTTCATTCTTCCAGATTAATTTTTAATCATTTGCTGGTCAAATCTGAGTTTTGTACTCTATATTGTATCTTAAATTTAAATTCAGTTCTTTTCCCCCGTATTTCTTTCCTGCAAATATTATTTGGCATTTTGAATTCAAATGAGTCAGTGTGATGGGTTTTAATACTGGAGTTCATATTCTGACAGAAGACTCTTATGTTTACCAAATAAAAATGAAATATAGTGTTAAAAGTAGGGATACAGGTTAAATCCCTCCAGTTATGGTGGTTTAAGAATTAATTTTTGCTTGATCAATATATAAACTACAGAAACGTAATTACTAACAAATAATTGAAAAAAATTTTTAGCTGACAGAGGCAAAAATATAGACACAATAAATATTTAAAGTTAATGAACACACAAAACAAATCATAATCTTAGGCTTGGTGACAAAGATATTAAGAATTGCCAGTAGAAAACACATTTAAAATAGAATTTCATTTTCTGTAACCATGCAGAGCGTCAGCATCATATGCCAGACACAAACTGTCCAACTGTTTATAGCTGTAGTTCTTCATCATCCACCACCACAAAAAAAAAAAAAAAAAAGATTCTTCTTCCCAGGAAATCTTGAGTAGTTCCAAGTCAGTAAGTTTTGACTCAGGAGATTTGTAAATCTAAAATGAATTGATTCATTATAAATGTAATTAAAATATTCATATCCCAAACCACATGTCCTTCTGCTTGCATAAAATATCTCCAGAATATAATGTCTTCAGTATGTCAACACATATAGAAGATTTATGATTTTAATGTGTTTGTTTCGTGATATTAATTTTTAATGACAGAGTGACAAATCAATACTGACAAGTTTATAGTTTTTTGCTATTACAACTTCTGCTGCTTCATTTAAAATATTTCATAATCATATCAAAGAATACAGGCTCAAAGAGAGTTAATCAGTGGTGCATTTTTCACAAAACCTATGTCAATGGGCAGATCCTTAGTTATATTCCAGAATCCCAAGTTTTCAGCATTTGAGTTGATCATTATTTTAGATATTACCCTCACAATCTATGTAAAATTCAGATGCCATATTAAAGTATTGTAACTACATTATCAGTTAGAGAAAAACGTATTTCTTTCTGTGTGAATTAATGTTTAAATAAACCAATCGAGGACTCATGAAACCAATAACATTGTGAAATTAGTTACAAGGCCTCTAATGTCTAAAATTTCATTTTTTTCTATTTTTATTCTACCAAATTTTGCAGATATTCCTATGTTGACCACATCAACTAACAGAGATTAGAGTTTTTCATGTGTCTACAAAGGTTCAGGCCAATTTTATTCCTGTGGGCCTGACGCAGAATGGATTTCTGCCCCCATAAACAGCATCAAAAATAAGAATGGCCGAGAAAACACTGCATTTTTGTTCCCTACTGAAGAGTTAGCATTTTGTTAAAATCACATTTTCTTTTGTTGGCCTAGTGTTCCATCCTGGCACCTACTTGAGCTTCGGAGCAGGAGAGAAAAAGGCAGAAGTCTCTATCAATACTTGTCTATCCACCCTCCCATCCCCACATTCCCTGTCACTCTTGAACTGATTTAGAAGATTCTAGGAAAGAACTGGTACCACAACCATGGGAAGTAGAGAAAAATAATCATTTTCTACCTTCATATAGGCAATATCACTTAAGTCATTGGCTCTCAGATTCCCTTTCATATTAAAATTTGTTGGTTTTGTTATGCTGCAAACACATAAGAACAAATGAACTTTGGGAAAAATACATATATAAAGAAAGTCTTTAAAGTTACTGAGAATTGTTTGCTCTTTTAAAATCCATCTTAATTCCAAGATAGGCAGTAATTTTGTGAATTAAAACATTTCTGGCCAATGTGATTCAATAGACATTTGTGATTAAATGTCTTAACATATATTTGTAATTTTTGTATCAAGATAGGAGAAATAAAATGACTTCATAATGATTATATTGTAACAAAACGATATACTCACTGATGAGATTATGAAAATGACTCTTACTTTCCATGGTTTTCTTTTTGGAAGAAATGAGCTATGAGTTCGTTAACTTCTTGATTTATGGTGTGAATCGGGTGTGTGCAGATGGAATCACTTAAAATATGCAATATATTTTGATGACATTTTCACAGAAATATTATTTCATGAAATTCAAAAGAGCATCCTACCAATACAGGAAGGCAGAGGATAATCCCATGCCCTTCTTTCCCCTGTCATGCACTTCAGAAGGCTACTTCCGTGGAGAGTGTAGCCTGGATTGCATCCATAAATGATAGTGCTACCAGCAAAGTGGCCTTGATCACTGATCTTGTACCCAAATTGTGGGATGCCAGGGTCTTCACAGTGTGAAAGTTCAAAACCTATGAGAAAAACGTAAATTGATTAAAGGCAAAATTTAACAGGAGGATTAAAAACTACAGATAATCCCTTATTCTATACTTATTCCTAGTTGTATTATTCTTGCCATACATAATTTTGATAGTATACAATAACCATAGACAATTTTTTTGACATGAGAATTTATTGTATTTTTCAAATTTATTAATGATACTACATGTTCTGTATGACTATATTATGTATTGTTACAGTATTAAGCTTTCTGCCTACTTCAAGTGATTTATAGCTAGTATTACATTCTAAATACTACAATCGCTACAATTATGTCATCAAAATTTAAAAAATTAGACAAAATTTGTGAAATTAGGTCTACCCCAGTATCAAGTATGTCCACTGCAAGTATAACTTTAGACTGTTCTTTACTTTCATAGTCTTAGAAGAAAGCAAAATAATCTCATATTTAAAATATACTTTATCAAGAGGTAATATAACAATCAGATGGAAGAACCCTGAATTTTCATATTTTATCTGCTCCAGAAAAAGTACACCTCTCAAAAATTCTCACAGGAAAAGAATATAAAAGTCTTCCTATATTTTATCATTCTGGAGTTTAGAGAAAATATATTTGTGTTCCTGCAGAGTTGGAGTTTCATTAGTGTATTTTTCCGGAAACTTGGAATCCAGGGCTAAGGGCAAGCCTTGAGAGTTAATTTCCTACTGTACAAATAGTGAAAGAACTCCTGTGAGATTTACCTAACTCTGGAGGATGTATTTGTTTATATTTCAAGGGAGAATGAGGCCCAGGACCTTGAAGACATCTCTACTTAGTAGAAGTTGGAGACATAGGAGATTTGTTTGCCCCTGGAGGTATGTATTTATATTCCCACAGGTTAGAGTGAGAATTTAGGATTCTTTCCATCCCACCTCCGAGGAGCAGTTTTTTTTTCCCTCTTTTTTTGGGAGGGGAGGAGGACACAGCTGCCTCTTTCGCTCCTGTGTATAAGCAGAGTATGTTCATTTTTTCTTCACCCCTTACCTATGGAGTAGCTGGCCACTTGCATGAGAGATTTTTCCATCTGGCTCTCATTATGTTGCCATAGGCATAAGGACTGGGATGGTGGGTATTATCACCATCCTGATGTAGTTATTATCACCATTTAAATGATAATAACTAACTGTCTCTGATTCAGAATATCTTGTACATTCAGGATAAAATTAATAAAGATGGATGTTAAAAACTCGACAGTCATGGGACAATGCACTGTTAAGATCCTGAAAGAATGAGAGAAGGACACTTTATAATTCAACTTAAACAGAACAATATGATACTAGTAACCAAAATCTGAGGTCCTTAGCTATGTAGTTCTTCTGTTTTTAATGGTTTATAAAGTATGTAAATGACATAATGAATTCACCAAAGATAATTAGTGACAAAATTGTGGTTGGCAGTTGCGGGTTCTGAGAATAGAGTTATAAACAACGTACTAGACAGCCTCATGAATGAGCAATTTGTGATGTTAAGACAAATAATGTTGGAGAAAAAGAAAACCTGATTTGTCTTAAATAGTATCGTGATCAAAAAGAGATTTGTGTCTCTTTTAGAGGCACAGAATCTTGACCAAATTAATCCAGGCTTGAACAAGGAAACAAAACAAAAAAAGCATCTATTATCTCACTGATGTCAAATCACCAATTTGCATTATTGATTTTCTAGAGTCTCACAATACATATAAAACCACCACAACTTGCAAAACTTCAAGTACTGAGATTTTCTTATAATTACCGTATGTTGAGAGAAACATTAAGTGTCAGAGAATATAAGTGCTCCCTAGTCCCTTTTAGGGGGTCTTAATCATTCCCTCCTTTGTTAACACAAGGAATGATTTTGTACATTGTAATTCCTTTATGATCATTTGGGTTTTTCTTTCTTTTTTCCCACTATAAATTGGAATTTTTTTTCTCTTTCCCACAGTGCCTACCCAGCATAAACCCTGTCACCTAGCATATGTGCAATAACTTAACTGCTCATGAACGGACATGGATTCTTAGAGACAATTATTTCCTCTAGGATGCAAGTAAAAAATAAAGTAATACTGATGAGAAACTGAAATTTGAGAGACAATAGCAAAACAAACAAAACCAAAAAGAGCCTAGGGAATTTCCTGTATGAATCAATTTGTGACAGCCACTTTTGCGTTAAAATGTGTTGAAATTAAGCAAAGGCAAAGTGCTTCAGAGGGAGCTATGTAAGAGGTTAGCAGTTGTTAAATTGTGACATACATGATGAAAGAGAAAGGATACGTGGTCAACAGATCAGTCTTTAAAACACAGAAGAAACAGCAGAAGTAGTCACTTTAAATTTCAGGACACATTTCTTTGCATGAATCTGCGTACTCATTATTAGATGTAAAGTGTCCCTGCTCAAAAATCATAAGTTTGCATTCCTTCTACAATCATAATATTCAGTTTATCATTCAAGATACAGACGCTTTTGAGTTTTACCATATATCATTTCTCAAAATGAAAATGGAAATCAAGCTCTTTTCAAGGTTTATTACCAAATTCATCCTTCCCTAATTTGAATGTTCTGTAAATGTGCTTGGCAATTGCTTGGTGATGAGGTAAAATGGAGATATTCTTTGTAAATTAAGATAATTTATAATACTTTGCATTGTAGATGAAAATGCACATGGACAATAGTATATAAGCTACAAAGCACAACATAATTTAGTCCAATTTGGTGGAATTATTGTAGCTTATTCATAAATATTCAGAACTATCTTATCTTTATGGAAACATTCAGCTGCCAGAGTTTTCATTTAAAAGCTCAAATACTTGAAATTGACAATTAAATAAAGATGTGTATGAAAAAGCACATATTCTATAAATATTCACCATTCCTCGTGAAATTTGGTACTCTGATGAAATGAAAATTTCTAGAGCACAAAATGCACTAATAATTCTCATTACATAAATTCTTTTGGCTTGCTGAATAACTTAAACTGGGATCTAATTCCTTACCTGCCTCAATGTAGTATATTTCTAATTTATTTTTGTTATGTAATATTTGAAACCTACAGAAGAGTACAAATGATAACATAATAAACTCACCATCTCACTGTATTAGATCATAGTATTGTGTTATAGTTGCTTCAGATTAATATTAATTCAGATTAGTATTCAGGTTAATTAATATTCATATTAATTGATTATGACTATTATTATTGATATTATTAAGAAATGAATATTGAAAAACAAGTTAACACTTCTTTCATATCCCTACTCATTCCCTTTCTGCTCTATCAAGAGCTATCAAATATTCAGAATATATTATTTTCATGTATATATTATGTTTTAGTATATATCTATGTCTATGAACAATATAGAGTATATTTTGCAATTATTTATACATTTAATGAATTATATGTGTTATGAATTGAACTGTGTCCCCCCAAAATGTGTGTCAACTGGGCTAGGCCATGTTTCCCAGTATTGTGTGATTGTCCACCATTTTGTCGTCTGATGTGGTTTTCCTATGGGTTCTAAATCCTACCTCTATGATGTTAATGAGGCAGAATTAGAGGCAGTTATGTTAATGAGGCAGGACTCAATCTACATGATTAGGTTGGGTCTTAAATCAATCTCTTCTGTGATATAAAAGACAGAAGTGAGCAGAGAGACACAGAGACCTCATAAAACCAAGAGACAAGAGCCAGAAGAGCAGCTCGTACTTTGGACCCGGGGTCTCTGCACCTGAGAAGCTCCTCAACCAGGGGAAGACTGATGACAAGGACCTTCCCCTAGAGCCAACAGAAAGAGAAAGCTTTTCCCTGGAGCTGGCATCCTGAACTCAGACTTCTAGCCTCCTAGACCATGAGAGAATAAGTTTCCCTTTGTTAAAGGCATCCACTTGTGGTATTTTTGCTATAGCAGCACTAGATAACTAAGACAATATGACAACATATATTGCCTAGCATTGTGTGTTTATCTTTGTATTTATAAACACACACACAGAGAGTTTGTTAATTTTAACTACTCTGTGGTATTCCCTTGAATTTACATTCTAAAATTGATTTATTCATTCTCCAGCTGATAAGCATTTACATCGTTTCCAATTTTTCACTGCTAAAAAAAAAGCTATATTTCTATGCATACTTCTATACATAGAGTGACAACGTATCTCATCAATAAAACAGTATCAGTTATACAAGGAAGGCATATTGCCTAGGTTTATAATTGATATCTGAAAATTCACTTTTTAAATATAAGTAACCATTTTCTATGCAACTTGGAATAAAGAGCTCATATATACTTTATATTTTGAAACTCAGTTAGTTAAAATGTAAATATATATTTAGTGTGGTAAACATAAAATGCTAGCATATTTAATGATGAATGAGGAAATTTTAATTTTATAGAACAAAAGTAAAGAACTTTCAAATCGCTAAATAAAAAGGACAATAGATTATTAATAAGGACATTGAGAAAGTATGTTAGCTAAATACAGTAGGGAAATATATCCATTTTGAAACATTAAATGTTATGTGATGGCTAAGGTTGTGTGTCAACTTAGCAGGGCCATGATTCTCAGTGGTTTGGCAGTCATATGATGTTGTGATCACGTCCATGATTGGATATGATAAAACTTGATGAACTCTATGATGGGATCTGCTGTGAGTAGCCAATCAGTTGAAAGGGAGTTTCCTTGGGCATGTGGCTTGCATAGAATATAAGTGGACATTCTGGCAAGTCTCGTGGGCTTTTTGCTCATGCTGGATCCTGCAGCTGGCTCCTGTTAATCTGAGCTAAAGTTCTTGGGACTTGAGCTAGCAGTTTACCTGCCATCTTGCCTGCCAATCTTGGGACTCATTGATCTTCAAAGCCTGTGAGCAAGAGCCCTGCTCTCTGACCTGCCGATCTTGGATTCACCAGTCCCAGAGGCTACATGAATCAGGAGACGCCTCTATCCTAACCCGTGGACTTGGGATGTTCCAGTCTCTACAACCACGTGAGCCATCACCTTGATATAAATCTCTCTATATATGTATTTATATGCTTTACTGGTTTTGCTTCTCTAGAGAACTCTGCCTAAGAAATGTTAATGAAAGTTTAAATAATAATTCAAGGAGACAAAGTTTAGACAACCAATTTTAATCTACATAGAATTGTTTGATGGACTTAATAACATTAAGCAGAAGAATCTTTCAGAATAATACTTAATATTTGGTTATTAAATATTTTAAAACTTAGAAACAACAAACTTTAGAAGAATGCTTTAAGAAGATAACCATTTATAATTTTTGAGTCTATGGAAGTTAAGAATTTAAAAGAGCTTATGGAAATGATTTTGAAATATTTTCAGTTGTTTTCAGGAATTAAAATAAAGGATTCTTTTTTTTATTAGTGATGCTCTAAATCCTACCTATAAAGTTCTGACTAGACAATATGTTACTGACAAACTCTCTTAAATTATTATCTGGAGGGCATAAAAAAGTGTGTGATATTATTAAAGGTGCTACTTTGCTTCTTGTACATCATACATTTGTACATCATTCTGGAATGGTGATATTCACCTTTGCCTGAGTATTGATTTTTAACCATTAACCCTTTGGTATTTGACCAAAATAAATGGTTGGTACATTCTAGATATGTCTAGGAGTAGAATTTTACCAGATATTGCCAAATTACTCTCCTAGCTGGCTTTACCAATATATACTGCTCAAAATTTATGAGTTTCCATTTCTTCTTCTCATCAGCACTTGGTATTGCATGGATTTTTATCTTTTACTAACTTTATGGGTGTGTAATAGCATCTTATTTTGGTTTAAAATTTTTATTTCTTTAATTTCTAATAAGTTAAACATTTTGTTTGTTTGTTTTATATAATGGCCATTGCAGTAGAAATTGTCTTTTGCCCATATTTTTCTTTTAGGCTGCATTTTTTTCTTACTGATTTGTGGGAGTCCTTTATAGAGACTGTATGTTATTCTGTCAAATTCTTATAAATATCTCCTCCTAAACTATCCCCTCTTTTTGCTTTGCTTATAGTGTGTTTTGATGTAGAGAGTTTATTTGTTTGTTTGCTTGCTTTTGATGCTTAATGACCAGGGCTGGCTTAAGAAAACATAAGACACATATATTTTGAGTAGACAAGATCCTATATAAGCATTTAGAGGCTTTGACAATTTTAGAAATGTGGAAGGTTATAAGACCACTGATGGCTTTCAGAAAATCCAGGAGTTTCGGGACGCCACTGCTATACACTTGCCAACACCATGCTTCTATCTGCAACTGCTGGTGGAAAGTAACAATTGCCTTTACCTATTCTTTCAGCACTCATAAGACAGCCTTTAATAGACTATAAACAGGTATCTTTGCAGGCAAGAGAGCATGGAAAACGTAGTTTCCAGGATTTTAGTCTCCACACTTAAGGGGAATGCTTGAAGGGCAGGAATACAACAAACTATTGAGAGATTTTTGCTTGTATATCTTGTTTTAAGAAGCCCCGGTGGTGCAATTTTTAAGTGCTTTGCTGCTAGCTATTTCAGTGGTTTGAACCCACCTGCGGCTCCACAGAAGAAAAGACCTGGTGATCTGCTCCTGTAAAGATTACAGCCTAGAAAACCTTATGGGGCAGTTCTACTCTGTCATATAGGGTCAGTATGAGTTGGAATCGACTTGAGGGCACCCAACAACAACATTTTGTTTTAGAAATCTTTCTCCACCTTAAAGACTTAAATATTCTAGGCCACTTTTTTTTTTTCCTAAACATTTTAGTTTTCATATTCACAAATAGGTCCTCAATCTGCCAGAAATTAATTTTTAAGTAATGTGTAAGCTAACTATGTTATATACAATGAACAAAGTTAGAGTTAATAGTCATATGATTGTCTTTCATGGTTAACATCATCAACATACTGGTAACTAAAGTGTTTAGAATAATTTATTATACATTTATAAGGCTAATAGATGAGAAAAGGCTTCACAAATAACCTAATGTCCATCTTTAATTTGAATATGAAGTTTGAAATGGCTATGTTCTATGTGGATTATTGAATCATTTCAAACAACGTAAACGGAAGGCTAAGGGAGTACAAATATGTTTGAACTTTTCTCTCAAGATAATGGACATTTCTCCCGTGAGTTGATAGTGAATTTAGTGTGCAGAGGAGATAACGAGGTATTCTCCAGAGGTATTGCCTAATGGCTGGGCATCATGGCTATTTACTAGACCTACTTTTGACAAGACAATGCTATAGTCCATCAAAAGGGTGCAATTTATCTCTGTAATGAATGATTGTTAAAAGTACCCAAATTCTTTTCTGCTAAAAGAAAGTAGGGTAACTACAAATATATAGAGCTAAAAAAAATCTGCAATGAAACATACCTTTAAGAAATAGAGTTTATAGACTTCATGAACAACAAGGAAGATACTAGGCCTTAGTCATTCCCTGGTAGTAAATTTGACCAATAAGAAAGCATTCAGATTCTAAAGCATAAGATAAAATAAGTTTCTTTTGGAAGAATTGCATTATTATTATTTTTTGTATTTATATAACAATAAAAAAGACATTAAAACCGTGGAATTTTAAATATAAAATATTCTTAACTTAAATTGGGAGGGAGTATAGTATAGTGGTTAAGAGCATGAACTCTAAGAGACAGAGACCCTCAGTTCAAATTCCATATCTGCACTTATTAGCTATGTGACCTTGGGCAAGTGATGTAACTTCTCCATGCTTCATTTTTTTCTCTTCTTTTCAGTGGGGATATTAATAGTACCTTCCATAGGTTATGCCTTAAACCTAGTAGATAGTAGATAAATGTTAGCTATTGTTATTTTAACTCTTACATTTAAAGTTATAATACTCTTAAAGGTCTCTGTTTGCATTTTTAATAAAATAAAAATCCCTTTCTATAGCCCACCTAGTGCCTGCCTAGAATCCAAATTTATCTTTAATTTTGTCCCATTCTTCTTGCTCATTCAGCTCCAGGCATACAAGTCAAGTTCAGGCCTCTCTCGGGCCTTTTACTTACTGATCTCTCTGCTTAGAGCCCTCTACCCTTGGATCTTGATGTGGATGCCCCTTCTGACCATTCACATATCAAGTCAGATGACACCTCTGAGACTGTGTCCCTGAACAAACTAGCTAACTTGCCCCACCTCCTGTACTATCTAGCCTATTTCCCTGTTTTAATTAATTCTAAATGCAATTATCTCATCTTTTGCTCATAATTTTATTTTCTATCTTTCCCCACTGAAAAGTTAGCTAGTTCCATGTGAGCAGGAGCTCTGTCTTAGGTACTGTTCTCTTCATCCCCAAAACGTATAAAGTTCCAGTGGGGAAAGATAAAATATAAACTTATTACCAAATAAATATTTTAACAATAAATAAGTTAACTACTGTAGAGGAGCAAGAGGGAAGATATGACAGAAGATCAAACAAAAAATAGTGTTTATACAAATTAGCCTTTAGTGAGAGGGAAAGAGTGAAAAAACACCACATTCTTGACGACACATTCCTGATATGTGCGTTGAGGAGCTGAGCGAGTCTTATCAGCGTATCCCATCTGGTTTTGTTGAGTTCTATTGCAGGGTTATACAGAGCAAAGTGATATTTTAGGGAGGATACTGTATTGAGATATTAACTGATTATTTCTTCTTCCAACTTTAGAAGAAAGAAATGGTAATTTCCTCTCCTCTTTCTCCCCTCCACCCTGTAGGAAAGACAGCTATGCCCCTATGAAGTCCTTGTCACAGGAGAATTAATGACTAATTTTGTTATCCATCCCCATTTCCTTCGAGTCAATTCCGACTCATAGCAACCCTATAGGACAGAGTAGAACTGCTCCATAGGGTTCCCAAGGAGTGGCTGCTGGATTCAAACTGCAGACCTTTTTGGTTAACAGCCGTAGCTCTTAACCACTGCACCCTAAAAACATCCCTCATCTTTATGTGGGATGAGATTCAGATTTATCAAGGACAAGAGTAATCAATAACCATTGTTTTAAGAACAGTAGAGTAGCTTACTCAAGAAGGGAGCTGGGTTCTAGAGATAGAAAGGATGGAAGAGCAGTGGCATTCCCTAATAGTAGTCAAGGTCTGACCACATTTGTCATGGAGGTTTTATATTCAACCAGCCTAACTGTCCACACTTCAACTGAATATTTAGACTACAGTTGACTGAGAAACTTATTTGGGAGAAGGGTGTACCCCTAAAAGACTAAATGAGATTTTCTTGGCAACCGTAAAGGCTGAAGACTGAAAAGATTTAATTTGCTTTAGAAAAAATAATGGGACATTTCTTGCATTCAAGCGTGGTCAGAAAATTTTCATGCCAGGTATGCATATACTTTTTTTGTTGAGGAAGGTGAAAGAAGCCCATTGTCTGCTTAGTATAGCAGAGCTAAAAATAATAATGGGTGAACTAAATGCTTTTCCTTTTTAAGCACCTACAAATTTCTGGGATCCAGGGCACCACTAATCATACAATCATGTATTAATACAGTATCCTTAAAGTTAATTTTTTTCATAGTATTTCTAACAGTTGTGCATTGTAACAGACACTGTACATTGTCTTCTTAGTATCTCTTCTTCTCTTCTTCCTCAGTAACAAAACTATGATGTCATTCCCAGAAGTAAGGTAACCATATCAGACAGTATGTCGTGATAGCATAAGACTAAGCCAATCACTTAGTCCTCCAAACTCTTAATTTTCCAGCTTGCCTTTCTGGAAAATTAAGGCATACTCATATGGCACAGTTCGGGACAAAGAGATATAGGAGATAGCGGATGGGGGGCTAGGGGAAGATTTTGCATTCCTGATAAAATTGACATATATGGTTAATTTTACCCATTCTCCCCTTCTTCTTGCCTTGAACATGCTCAGAGTTGCAGTAGCCATCTTGTGATCTTGTCACAACAAGCATAAAAACAAAAAGTGAACATCCTAGAGATGCCATAGCAGAAAGCTAGGGGTAGGATCCTTGTTGACTTTGTTGAGCAGTTGAATCAAGACCTACCTACCACTCTCTGTAGACTTCTTATGTGATAAAAAATAAACCCTGACTGTTTAAGACATTGTTAGGTTTTCCATTATTTGAAGTCAAAAGCAACATCTTGGCCACTGTTTCTACTACTCTATTTACAAGTCTTAGTGATTATGTAATGAATGAGCCAATAACATAGCTGAGATAAAATGCACCTTAGGGGCCTATGCTATCATATTTCTTCACTTTTATCTCAGCCAAATGCAATTCTTTCTACCAAAAACTGAAAATATACACTAGTAAGTTGATAATGGGAAGGTAGTGACTATCCTTAGACAGGTGAGTGCCCTTAGTAAGGTGGTCAGAAGAGACCTGTTTGTGCTGAGACTAGAAGTGAGAAGAAGTCAGACATGAAGAGCTAATTTGAATCAGATTATTTGCTGTATTTTCCCTGAATGTGGTTTGTTCTTCCTAATTTTTGTGCTTTTCTCTTCCTATTTTCTTTGCCTGGAATACTCCTCACCATTTCTGTTAGCCCCAACCCTACCTTTACTTCCACCTCCTTCATGAATCCTTATTTGACCGCCCACCATCCAAATGACCTCTCTTCTGTCCCTAATTCTCTCAGTGTTAATACTGGGACCTCCTCTGCATCATTCAGGGCTCTTACAGTGAGATATTTCAGAAACACCGATGGAATAATTGTAAGGAGGAACATTCCACAGAATGGGCAGGGTGGAGCTGACCTTAAGAATGACTGGATATAGGGATGCAAACACAAAAACATGTTATTTTCCATTTTTCCTCATGTTTGGACACCTTAAGCACATTCTCTCACATTGATTAATTATTACCTTTAAGAATTTTATGAATATTTAATATAGTGGCCTAGTAGAACCTTCTTCTTGTATCACAAAAGCATTTTATAAAATCAGTATTCAAACCACGTGGTAATTTACCAAGAATGTGTAAAAATAGCTTAAAAAAGCAATTAAACTAAAATGGACTAAAAACATTATGAAGAGAAATAGCCCCCTCAAGAACTATGCACAATATGTTTACAAACAAGTAAAACCACAATACAATGTAACTGTTAAATTAATTGTAGATTTAAACTACTGCAAAAGAAACTGGCTCAGGGAATCACATCACGGTAAACTTCAGTGGACAAATATTTGAGATGGGTCTTGAAGCTCAATAGTTCTATTGGTGCCCAAGTTCAGGAAAGCATGGCTGAAAGTGAAAGCAACCTGGGCACACGTTGCTTAAAACCAAGGATTACATTTGAAGGATGGGAACGAACTTCTTTCAAAGCAAAGAAAGCTGTAGTTAACTATTAAGATAACTGCAGAGACGTAGAAGGGTTTTCCATCATAAAAGTCGTAAGTAACACTTAGGACAAAATACAATTAAGAACAGATGTGTTACTACTTTCAGGGGTCTCCCTCATAGTAGGGCTCAGAACACAGCTTTTGGCTCACAAAAATCTTTGGAGCATTTACTGACTTCTAGATATCGAGTCACCTTGGAAGTAAGCTATACACATTTTACTTACAGATATGAAACATTTTAGTTTCAGTTCTAAGACTGAAAAATATATTTAGATGAACATTTTCCCTTTATAAAATGATTGTTTTATACTTTCTTTCTAATTCTATTGCTTCCAATTGTCATAACAAATGACATCCCATAAAGAACAACTAGAGTTATTAAGAAAAAAAGGGTCACTTCAAATATTTGTTTTCTAAGGGTTTTTTTTTTTTTTTGACATCTTTTAGCTCACATCAATGACAACAAAATTAATGATTTTACTCAGTCCAGACTCCTGATCACAGCATGAACTTTTAAATCCAGGTATGCCCTTTGATTCCCAGTATTTTTATATCAATAATCTCAAATTACATGATGTTATGTATCAGATGAAGAAATTTAGGTTTCCTTTAAGAAAGGCAAAAACATTTTAGACAAAAAAAAAATACTAAATTATGTAAAACAAAGAAAAGTTATATGTTATGACGAAACACTGAGCCATTCATTGCAATATAGCTTTAAAAATGGTGTAGCCATTGCATCCCTGTTCGAAAACAGAGGAAAAGAAAGAGGATTCAGAATCAAAAATGTTTGCCGTTCTGAGCTGATCACTCCGATTATATTTGAGCAATAGTCCTCAATACCATTAATTTTAATCCATCACAGAAATACCGAAAAACATTATTTGCTTGGATTTTCATTCACCTTTGGGAGAACTTTAGCAGAAATCACCCTGTCCACAATAGTTCTGAAGATTTAAAGATGTGTATTCAGCATTCATTGTTAATTTATGTTGAGTTAATGGTAAGAATGCAACAATTCTAGCACAGGTAGAAAAAAAAAACCTTGAAATAAGCATGTAGCAGGGGTAATCTCTCATTATTTTGAACCAGGGTATTTTAATAGGATGAGTCATTATACTCCCTTATCTCTGATTTCTCACAGCATTAAGAAAGAATATTTTCACAAGGTATAATTTGATTCAAATTCCCTTTAGGCTCTCATGTGATTATCTTTGATGCTGTAACCCTTTTAATTTCTGCATTTTCATAACAGTTTCTATTCACCTGACTTCCTGAGAAAATTTATAGGGGACAGTTGACTTTCTCAAATTTTCTAGTAATAAAGATTTCTGAATATTGCTACTTAATTTCTTTTGTTATATGAAGTGAGTATTCTGAACTTCAGTTTGATTTGATAGACTGTAAATTTATTAAACACACAGCCAATAACCACCAGTTTACATTCATTTTATTTTTTTAGTACAGTGTCCTACACACAGAAACTTAATAACTGTATTATTTAAATAGATTTTATTGTCCACTGATGTAATTAATCTGTTTCTTGTTTTATGCAACAACTAAAATACATTCATTTAACTCATATAATAATTTATTAAACTCATCTATCCATGGCTCGCTCATATTATTTGGGTTTCTACTTATTTAACTGTTGCTGAATTCAGTACAATAAATCTTTACTGTTTTTTTAATAAGACAATTTAACAAAAGACAAAATGAACTAAAAGTTTTATCTACCCTTTAATGTAAAATCACCTGAACCACCTAGTGACCATTAATGATTGACAAACAATAATCATTCTACAGGTATTTTGTAATTCATATAGAAAGTTAAACACCGGATTTCTATTCATTAAAAAGCTTAGATCTATTTACATCTATTAAAATATTGTAAAGAGAGAATCACACTATTAAAAAATAAAAATCTCAGCCCAAATCACTAATTACTTAACCTCTCTGAAACTTCAACTGTAAAATGAAAACAGTTAGAATACCTATAACTTACAGGGTTTTTGCTAGGGTCAAATAAAATTATACATGTAGATGGGATTTCTAAACTGCAAATCGTTACTCAAATGTTGGATATTACTTCACCTGGTTCATCATGATTATTAAATAAACATTCAGTGTTTGATCACGTTATTCTTCCAAAATACTTACTGGTATAGACAAGTTGAAAGCCTTCATCTGTCCCTTCAGCATCAGAATTAAATTCTAGCCAGAGCTGATTGGAAGTACTACTAAGTGTCAGTCCTCGCATTGATGCACCAGTAAAAGCACCCAGCAGATGAGTCGTTTTATCTTTTCCATCATAAATCTGCAAATACATTTACAATGAAAATGTAAGTGTGTCAAAAATAACCACTTTAAAGCATGTACACATATCTATGGAGAAAAGGAAATTATTGTTAAAGTATTATTCTCTTCTTAAATCAGCTCACTAAATATTTCCAAGGACAATTAAATATATTAGGTTCTAGAAATATCAGATTGAGAAAGTCAGAATTCACATGAACAATTTTAAAATTCCAAGCTCAGTCAACTCTATGTAATACGAAGACCTATTTTATATAACATTTGTTATTATTAAAATAATACTTTTATGGTAGATAATTAAAAATTGAGAATACCTACAAAAAAATTGATCTCCAGGATTGTTTGTGTGTGTATGTGGTTTGTTTTTCTGCAGATATCTCAAGGGAAACAAACACTTGTTTTTCCAAAAACATGATAAATATACTTCTTTATCGTGCAATTTCTATACATTATCCATGTTCTTTAACTTGCTTCATTTTCAACATTTTAAAAACATTAAAAGAGTTACTAAGTGCTTTCAGAAACTAATTTAACAAGGCAAACACATACAGAGACAAAATTAATAAGCTTCCCACATATCCCTCCATCATTCTCATCCTTCTCTAGCTATAACTTCTATTCAAACTCATGCAATATAAAACAGTATACACAAACATGTTTACAAAAACTGTAATCATACGGTAAACACTACCCTCTAACTGAGTTTTCTTTTATCAATACATTATAGACATCTCTTCAGGTCAGTAGATAAGGATTCTTCTTTAGGAGAGTTCTGTAATGTTTTGTACAATGACACTACCACAACTTGCTCTACCATGTCCATGTTCATGAGCTCAAGTTTTTTTTGCCACTACAGGTAACCTGACTCTAAGAGTAGAAAAATTATGTTGCCCAAAACCAAAACCCAATACAGTGCACTTTCCATTGCAGCGATGTTCCGCTAAAAGTGATACTCATTGCATGTCAGTTACCTAAGAGATGATACTTAAATGGTAAACAACAGAACTTTTTATTATTACTATATTTACTAATCTGTGTGATGTATTGTCTCTGTGCTAATTTTGTTGAGTTTAGTTTGAGAATATCTATTTAGAAGGTTTTTCTACAATTTGTACTAAAAACTTTGTGTAGTTTTTTTTTTTTCAGATATCTTTATCAGGTTTTAGTAGTAAAGCTATGCTAACTTAATAACGTGAAATGGAAAATTTTGACTATATTTTTAACTTGTAGATTACTTGAATAAAATGATGAGTCTTTTTCTATCTGGAGACTCAAGATTTTCTTCAACTCAAGGAAATGTTCTTGAGTCTGGTTATTTAGTTACTCCTTGTCTATTTTTCCACTTGGAATGACTATTATTTGCAATTCTGGCTCTAACACTGCATTGAATTCTCTTACATGTTTGTCTTAGGGAGTCTGTCTCTGCATATGTCCTCTGTATTTTGAAAAAAGTTCTTCCACTTGATCTTCCATATTAGCAATTAGGATTTCAGTAGCGACTAACTTCTTTTCAGGTCTTACTAAAATCTTAAATTTTACAATCATGGGTTAAGTTCTAGGAAGTCTTGCGTGTGTGTGTGTGTGTGTGTGTGTGTGTGTGTGTGTACTCTAATTACATTACCTTGAGATTTTTTATAACTTTAAAATTATCATCAAATTTATTTTTTAACCCTTCCATAATTTAAATTCAGCTCATATCATCCATGTTTGCTATTTAACTTGGCATTTCTCTGTCTGGTTACTGAATTCCCTTAAGTACATTTTTATTTATCTTTAGCAAGTCATTGGTTTATGTTTTATTATTACCTATACAGCTAATCAGGTTGTTAAGCCCCCCAAAACAGTGGCAAACATGAAATGCCCAGAAAGTTCAGCTTTTGTGAGCCAGCAAGGAACTGGCAAAGAGTTACCCTTTTGCTGAATTATGGGGAGAAAGCTTCTCTTCTTCCTGTTCTTCTTAAGTAAAAGTAGTGTCACTTTCTCTATGCCTCAGACATACAAGTATAATTTTCCTGTAAATTCTTAGGATCAGCAGATTTAGGCATTCCTTTCTAAGACCACAAAAACAAACAGCCCCTATTTAAAGAACTTTACAGATTTCAGCTGGTTGAACCCCTTCAGGGAGTATATCAATTCTGAGTCCTCACCTTATGCCTAAAGACAGGTACTCCCTTCTGTGGCTTGTGGCTCTAAATCCAGTGCTGCATAGCCTAGTGGCTTGCAGGGCTTTTTTCTTCACTGCATAGTCTCCATAAGCTCCCTCCCCCATTCTTTAATGTGCACAATAGACAAAAATCTTATCTGAATGCTATAAAGACAACAGACAAAGATCTTACAATGCATGCTATACAAATGCAGCTTTTTTTTTTTCAGTTACCTCTTCTAACTACCCTATACTTCTACATAGAAATTCTGACGTCTCCAGTGACAAGTACCCTCTGTTCTCTCCCTTGGTGATTGGGGGAACTTAGAGCCTCATATGCACCCCCTAGACTACACCAGTTTATTTACTTGTTATTGTATTACCACAGAGAGGGAGGTGAAAATCAGAGGGGAAAAAAAAAGGAAGTGAGAATCCTGAGCTTAAGCCAACATGGTCATTGAATTTTTAATAGCAAACATTACTATATTCTCTCTTCTTTTTAAAAGGTCAGTCTGCCAATAATTTTTTAAGTCTATGTTGACTATTTAAAGAGTATTTGCATACTAGACAGAGGGCTGTTTGGGAAAATTCACTTAAATAATGTGGGACTAGTTTGAACCCCCCTGGAGGAATCTACTTATTGTAAAAATAAGTGTCTACTTTAGTTATTAGCAAGAATGTATCTGTCTTCAATAAAAATGAACCACATCTTGAGGTTTGTGAGCTCAGGTCTATTTTTTTGTTTGATTATGTAAGACTCAACTTTCATTTCTTAAGAATAGTAGTCATCAGGGATAATCCAGAGGTAAGGAAACATTGATTTGGGGGAAACACAATCTTTTCCTCTGTCGTTTCAGGTGTACAATAGTCTCAGAAGACTGACTCTGAATACATTTATTTTATGACTCGAAATATTAAATAGTTTATTAATTCTGTGTCTGTTGTTCTTAGTTGCCATTGAGCTGATTCCGATTCACAGCAACCCCATGTGTACAGAGTAGAACTGTTCCTCAGAGTTTTCAACACCATGACCTTTCAGAAGCAGAATGCCAAGCCTGTCTTCTGGAACACCTCTGGGTGGATTTAAACCACCAGTCTTTCAGTTAGTAGTCCAGGGCTTAAACGTTTGCACTACCCAGGGACCCCAATTCTGTGGTCATAGCTGCACATTCATAAACAAATCATTTACCCAGCACATGCAGTGGATCTTAATGTAAGGTTAATACTGTGAAAGTAGACTCAAAGAAGCGTTGTCTTCTTTTTTATCCCACTTACTTCTCACCAATATACGAGTAAATTGCTATCAAAAATATACTTAATTGTTTCTTGGATTAAATAAGTTCTGTTTTCATGTATGGATTCATGCTAAGAACTTTGAGTCTATCAAAAACAGTCAAATAAAGGTGAAATATGAACTCTCCAGCTAATTGTTGCATATAAGGAAATTGTAAAAAATGCATTTATAGAATTTGTTTTTGGTTTTTTAAAAAAAAGTATCTTTTTTTCTCAAAATTTTAATGTTAATGGAAAACAACAGCTTCATGATAAGTAGCCGAAACCATTATCTTAATCTCGCCACATAAATCGTCCCTATATATAACAATGTAAAAAGTAACAAAGTAATTCCACACACTCTTATTTCCAGGCACTGTAGTAGGTGCTGAGGATACAAAAATACCAAGATATCACTCTTGAATACAAGGTGATAAAAAAATTGAACCTAATTTTGTCTGTCATAAAAGAGACTTATTTATATTGAATCTTTCTATTTTTAAAGCTAGAAGCATATAATTTTCTTATTCAAAAGAAACTTTCCTTAAGAAATGTCTTTTTAAAAATGAGTAATAATCTAAAGAAGAAGAAAAAAAGAGTCAATATTTTCCAAAAAAGAAATATTTTATGCCCAGCTGAGAGGATCTAATTGAGTATCAAAACCTACTAACAATTGATTTAACAATATAGACTCAAAAGTCAGGAAAAAAAATTGTACTGTATCACTTAGCAATTATACAGAAGGGCTACTGTAATATTAAAAAATGAAACTTGATCTTTCAACTATGAAATTTTGGTAGCATATATAATGTTTTTATATCAAAATGAAAAGCTACTGTAAATTAAGAAGGCATTAAAAAGTAAAGAGTTTTAAAACAGGACTAATGAGGCAGTCCAGGGACAAGGGCTAGAAGGCAGAAGGGGACAGGGAAGCTGGTGATAGGGAACCCAAGGTTCAGTGAGGACAGTGTTGATGCGTAGTGAGGTTGTTAACCATTGTCATAGGGCAACATGTGTACTGTTTAATGAGAAACTATTTTTTTCTGTAAACCTTCATCTAAAGTGAGAATAGCAGCACAACTGGAAGAGCGTAGTTGATGTCACTGAACTGTGCCTGTAGAAATTTTTGAAATGGTGTATCTTTGGCTATGTATATTTTCACTAAAAAAGGTCAAGAAGAGAGAGGGTTGCCATGTCGTGGGGTTGTTAACCAATGTCATAAAACAATATGTGTACTACTGTTTAATGAGAAACTATTTGTTCTGTAAACCTTCACCTGAAGTACAATTAAAAAAAGAGTTTTATAATAATGATCAAGTCAATGCTGTTTAACTTCTAAATAAAATTCTTCAAATGTATTCAAATCTACTTATGGAAGCATAAAGACAATAAGGAAGGATAAAACAGTTTAACTTAAGACAAATTATTTTTAAAGTGGACTTGAAAGCAACGTACAAATAAGAAAACAAAACAAACATCAAAATGGACCTTTCACTCAAAAGCAATGATATAATGTAGAGATGTTAAATTGGTTCTGGTCAGAATCACAAAGAACTTTCACCTGAGACTGTTTCTCATATTTTTATTATAAAAATCAGAATCTTTTATAAAATATGGGCCTATTTTCCTTTTTAAAAAGTATATCATTAGTAATTATTATTATTATTTTCATCACGTCTTAATCACTATCCATTTTTTCCATAAATTTAGAAAGCTAAGAAAGAACAAGATAACTGCATAATATAATTGTTAACCAGAAGAGAAAGGGCTCCATGTTCCTCATAGAATAATTCTATTACTTAGGGCTTAATTCAGGTAACAAAGACTTTAATGTCAAATGTAGAATTTTAAGTTGACTTAAGAATCATGAGAAGCGTCGAGAGCTTCTATGATGTTAATTAGTACCTTTGATGAAACAGTAATTTGTTAAACAGGTTATAACTCATTTGGTTACTTTCCAGAAAAAACTAGAAGTTAACATTGCCGTGTTTCAATTATCAAACCATTTGTAATGGATCAGGATGTGAAATTAGTTATGATTACAGGCCCTCCTAGATACCTCAGATCAAATCCTATTATGATGAACTGCTTATCAACACTCAAAACCGTATTGTTGTGACTGAGATAATAAATGCATGATTAAAAGGTATATTCTCAGTAATTTCTCTAAGAAATTAACAAGCAAGTTGTTAATGGAACCCAAGAGAAGAAGATAAATAAAAAAGTAAAACCAAAAGAGAGAAGTTGCACATATGTCTAATTATACAAACATCCAAATTATCCCTTCTCCTAGATACTAGAATTTTCATTTTTGGTCTTTAGTTTTACAGATTGATTTGTAGGTTTAAATGAATTTTTCTAGTAAAGTGATTAAGATGTCAAAGTTTGGATGAAAGAGAATAATTTTTACAATAGATCAAAAAGGACTTCGGTCTGAACTTACTATGTTCTCTCCAAAGATAATAAAAAAGAGTGAAGAACTTTTGTTAGCATTCAATTATTTTTGTTTTTTAAATAGTTATATAATGTGTCTTCAATTATATAAGCTACTATATTTTAGCGAGGGAGCACAATGAAAGAACAGCTTTCCAGGGACATCAGCTTTGTGGTTATGCAGGCTTGGATTTAAGTCCCAACTCTACCATGAAAGATGTATGGCCTGTCACAAATCATTTCATTTCTCTGACCCTCAGTATGGGAGGGGGTGGAGGGTGTTCTGAGGCCTTACATAGCTTTCTAGACAAATGGCTATTTAGAGAGTGCTTTTGAGAGGAGATTTAACAAAGAGACCAGTGAACAAACAAACTAAAAGGATGAACATGTATTTCTATATATACTTAAAAAAATATGTAAATATGAGAATATGTAAATGAATGGGCATAACCATTTTCCAATAAAACTTTACGTACAAAAACAGGTGCCACACCAGATTTGACCCATGGGCTGTAATTTGCTACCTCTTAAAAGATGTGTAACATGCAATTACGAATACTAATAAAATATACAATATTCTTTATTATAAATGTCATATACTCAGTTGATTCTTATAAAATGTTTTCATGGATTTTTACCAAACTTTTGTATGTGCAGCTTATGGTTGCAACTGATAAACAAAAATAATTCCAATAAAAATATTGCTTAATTTTTTTAAATGTTAGCAAGTACATGAAAGTATAACTTCAAAAACAAGGTTACAGCAGAATTCACTGGTTTATCAATGTGAGCAGCTTCTTTGCTAAGTTTAATTATTTTCTAATACTAGAAAACAAATTTCCTCAATTTGCTGTGCTTTTCACAAAATAATGTCTAAAGACACAATCCATTTCTACTTAAGTCCAGATAATGAACAAGACAATAAATCCAGCCTTGATTTGTAGCATTTGCCAATTTTGGTGGTGTAAATACTCTCACTGTGCCAATATCAAATTACCAATGTGACATTACTGAATGCACAGTTGAGAAGATATGTGAAGAGGCACACCAGTAGAGAGTATTTGCATCATACAAATACAACATGCATATATAACTTCAAAAGCACAGAGAATCGTAAAATTTCATAATTAGTAAATGAAAAGTTGTATTTATTTCCGTTGTTAATAGAATTGTCAGTTAATTGCAATGCAATTTAATTTTTAATAATGGCTGTTTAACAACTGGCTGTCAAAATTCCTAAAATTTTCACAATAGGCTCCTATAAGTCTTAATAAGCCAGCTCCAGCACACCAAAGACTCACACATAGGATAGGAAAGTAACTTGAAAATAGCACATTTTGATATATATTTTTAAAAAGTTAGTAATCTTCTTACTGTATCTCTACAAGAATGTTATTAATCAAGTTTTTCAACTATCTGATATTTCATAATGAAAAATAGAAACCTCATAATGAAACTGAGGTTTAAAAACGCTAATACTCCCTCCTAAACCTTCTCTCGTCTCAGAATCGATTTTGAGTTATTTTACTGACTTTTCTCCATAATCATCTATTTAGACTACATTTTACATAAGAAATAAAGCTTTAAACCACACAATGCTGATGATGGTAAAAAGATTGCGTTGAATTTTGTTCCTGCTACATTCTTTTGATCCAAACAACGCTTAGTCTTTATTTGAAAATGAAAACAAACACAGCAACAACAAAAACAGAAATAGTATTTCTGATTGGCATTCAGCTTTCATTCTATCAGGCTGACAATGAGAACTATTCATTGTTGATTGTTCAGAACCTACATATAATAAATGTTAAACATATAATTTTAAATAAATTATGTAAATTAACATGCAAATGTTAGCTGAATGAATTAATTAGATTAGGTATTTCCAGTGGGAAGGAAGGCAGGGGAAGTTCAGTATTTTTGACAGATCCTATGCCCTTTGAGAGGCATAGAAGAACACACTCCAGTTAGATCCCAAACAAAATAGGTAAACATTCCTAGGCAAGTTAAGTAGAGAACAAATAAGTTAGGTTCTGAATTAAGTCTCCTCTTACTCATCTTGGGTTGAGAGGTAATAAAATCTGAAGATAATTTAGAGTCAGAGAATAGAGGGAACTTGTGTCTTGCTTTTATCCGGTTTGCAGGAAGTTGGCAAAACTTGTAGAAATTCACATACTGAACAAAGAAGAGGTATGAAAGACATGGCTGTGTGTGGCAAGGAAATCAGGCCTGAGACAGCCAGGTGGAATTCTGTTGTAATTCCGCATGATGTACAGAGGAGGTGAAGAGTTTCTTATGAGATGGAAAGGATATGAGAATATGCTACCAAGACCTGGTGGATGCAAAAGTCTTTGCAGTTGGAATGACTAGGACTTAGCAGTGGATGCCCAATTGCACTGATGACTAGAAATCAGATAGAAAATGAGATATCTCAAAACCAATTTTGAGTTATTTTACCTGTTCTTTTCTATAAAATCTGTTTAGACTACATTTTTCATAAGAAATAAGGCTTTAAATTACACAATGCTGCCATGATAACAGGTGATGTCCTAGGACAAAGTGCACTTTTCATCCCTGACTCTTTGATGTCTTGATGTCAAGTAAGCATCCTGGAATGTAGATGCAATTCCAAAGTATGTATCAGGTCCTGGATTGACAAAAGCAGAATTCACTGAGTTTATTCTGAATTGATCTAAATTGATTTTTCTACTCCCCAGGAGAAAAACGGGTTAAAGATAAACATTAAGATTATTTAGATAAAAAATCTTAGTAAGCTACTTATTTTGTAAATTTGGGTTAGTGGCCACTGAAATGTGTTTCTACTACATTAACATTCACTGAGCACTTCCTAGGTGTGGACACTGTGCTTAGGTGTTTTATAAGCATCATCTAAATTAGTAATTATGACAATCTTGATATAGGTTTTTATTATTATCACATTGTTTTAGGTGAGGAAACTAGGGTTTAGAAATGCTAAGCAATATTTTGATAATTCTGCAACTATTAAGTGGCAAGTCTTGAATTTGAACTTGAATCTACTATTTTTAAAGCTCATGCTTAATAACAAAATAGATGTGTGGAAAATGAATTAGAGTATAATATGTTTACAGGGGTTAGAATAAATTTGCTCAGTTAATTGATTAAACAGAAACATTTCTCTAAAACTATACCACTAAATATAAACCTGACTTTCAGAAGCTGTATTTGGACAAAATAGCATGCTAGAGGGGGACAGATTTAAAAGCACCTGAGTCATATGAAAATATAATTCACTTTCCTTAAGTTAGAAATACTAACAATTGAAATTAAATACAAAGGAAATATGTTTTTCTAGCTTCACATGGAAAACAGCTGAAATGTTTTAGAAATTACTATTATTTAGTTTTTTGTTTTTTCCTAAGAGAAAAGAAATTTATTGAGTGTCTCCTATATGGCAGGCAATATTTCTAGGTGCTGGAGTTATAGTAGAGTTAAATATTAAATCAAAGTCTGTTTCCTGGGTTTATATTCTAGGAGAAGAGACATAAAATAAAGAAATAAACTGTGTATATATAATATGTCAGGTGGTGATTAATGCTATGAAGAATACATCAGACTAATGGTATGGAGAGAAATGTTGGAGAGGAGGTACTCTTTTGTATAAGAGCATCAATGGAGGGAGGACTCTGATGACATTTGAGCAGAGACCTGAAGGAAGTGAGGCACAGAGCCATTTGGTTATCTCGGAGAAGAGCATTCAAGCAGAAGGAATAGCCTGAGTAAAGGCCTTGGGGTTAGAGCATGCTTGGTGTATTTCCAGAACAGCAAGGAGGCCTGAATTGATGGAGTGGAATGAACTAGAGGGAGACTGGCAGCAGGTAAGGTCAGAGAGAGTAAAGCTGGATCAGATTATAGGATCATATAAGCTATGGTAAGGACCTTAGATTTTACTGATTACAGTGAGATGGGAAGACATAAAAAGCCTTTGAGCGAAGGAGTAACATAATCTGACATATTAAAAATAACTTTGTTTGTAGGGTTGAAAATAGACTACAGGGTGGAAGCAAGGCGATCAGTTGGAAACGATTCAGTAATCCAGGTGAGAAATGATAGTGGCTTCAACCAAGTGGGAACTTTACAGGGGTGACTAGTGATTGATTTTGGATATATTTTGGAGAAAAAGACGACATAGTTTGCTGATTACTGGTGTAAAATGTGAAAGAGAGGAATCAAGGACAATAACAGCTTTGTCCTTGAGCAACTGGAAAATAGGGCCCCCACTTACTGAAATGAAGAAAACTGAAGGGAGAGAAGATGTGGTGGGGGTAAAAAAATCAAGAGTTTTGCTTTGGAAAGGTGAAGTTTGAAATGCCCATTAGGCATTTAAGTGAAAATAGTGAGTAGCCATTTTATTGGGTGGAGTTTGTAGTTCAACATTGGTCAAACCAGGAAACTTTTTATTGATTATATTTCTTTGTAATGTATTTAAAAGCATAGATGTTTCAGTATTTAATATTAAAAACAGAGACATTAAAAGATTTTTAGCAAAATACAGTCTGTATGTCTTTTTGCATTCCTTAAAGCTGTAGTGTTAAATAAAATCCAAACCTATCCATGGGGAGGTCATTAAAGTTTCCAAATAAAATAAGTGGCATCCAGGAAAAATATTACCTAGCCCACTCTCCTCCTACATGCAAACATTAATAGTTCAAAGGTACCAATAGTACAAAAGTTTCCTACACAATAATGGATAGAAGGTTATATATTTGTTCTGTCACTAGTATAAATTACAATGAACTAAAGTTTTTAAAAGTCAACAGGGAGGGCAATAAAAATATCCACTAAGTAAATAAATGGAAAACAAGATGTATTCTCAAGTGATCATTCTGTAAACCACTATTTGTTCAATTCAGAATGAATGAGATGAAATTCCCTTTCCACTGTGCACTTCAAGCTATAATCACTATTTTCTTTTCCTTCCTTCCTTTCTTCCTTCTTGCATTACTAGAACTGTCTCCTTATGACTAGAAAATGTTCTGTCTGCCCAAGGAGAATTTTTTCTTGGTTCCAGGTCAAAATTATTTGTCATCTTTTCATAAATGACACAAATTCACAAGGAAGTTATACATTAAAATTTACCAACTGGGTATAAACAGGGCTTCGAACCAGTTAGTTCTGGTTAAACCCCTGCTGAGAATTTACATTTCCACCCCAGATATACTGAATCAGAATCTACATTTTAATAAATTCCCCAGGTGGTTCTTATGTATACATCTATAGTTTAACAAGATCCCCAGGTGATTCTTACATATACATCTGTATTTTTTTTTATAAAAGATCTTATGTGTACGTAAGAATCACCTGGGGATCTTTATAAACTGTAGATTCTAATTTAGTATACCTAGGTGGAAATGCAAATTATCAGCAGGGG
Organism: Trichechus manatus latirostris; assembly: GCF_000243295.1. Classification (NCBI taxonomy): domain Eukaryota; kingdom Metazoa; phylum Chordata; class Mammalia; order Sirenia; family Trichechidae; genus Trichechus; species Trichechus manatus. Next base: position 555,039 of record NW_004443958.1, read on the forward strand.
TAGAATCGGAATGAACCAGTTCGAAGCTGATGACTCATAGTTATCTATCATTGTTGAGGTCAATTTCTATTATTTAAATTATTCGTTACATATTCTTGAAGGACTACAGTAAAATATTTTGATATGTTAAAGCTTGTCATTCAAACCCTAGAACCAAAAAAAAGATATATGTATGATCAGCAATCCTGTTGATCATAAAATAATCTCATTAGTTTTATAAAAGTCCATAATCCCAGGCCCAGACCAATGAAACAATGTTCCCCAGATTACTGAGTGAGAAATTCTGGGAGTAGGGACTAGGAACTAAATTTAAAAAAAAAAAAAAAAAAACTATTATGAGGAATCACATGATCATCTACACTTGGAACTCACTGATATAAACTTTACAAGCAAGGTTACAAATAACTAGTTTATCCCCCATGCATCTGTCAGTTTGTCATACTGTGGGGGCTTGAGTGTTGCTGTGATGCTGAAAGCTATGCCACCAGTATTCATATACCAGCAGTGTCACCAATGGTGGACAGGTTTCAGCTGAGCTTCCAGACTAAGACAGACTAGGAAGAAGGATCCAGCAGTTTATTTCTGAAAAGAAACAATTTCACGAGGTAGCATATGATCAGGAACCAGTGGTACTGAAGGAAGAGTCCAAGCCGTACTGAGGGTATTAGCAAAAAACAAGGCTCCAGGAATCAACAGAATACAAACTGAGATGTTTCAACAAAAGGATGCAGTTCTGGAAGTGCTCACTCGTCTATGCCAAGAAAGTTGGAAGACAGCTAACTGGCCAACTGACTGGAAGAGATCCATATTTGTGCCCACTACGAAGAAAGATGATCCAACCAAACGTGAAAATTATGCAACAATATCATTAATATCACACGCAAGTAAAATTTTGCTGAAGACCATTCAAAAGCAACTGCAGCAATATATTGACAGGGAACTGCCAGAAGTTCAAGGTAGACTCAGAAGAGGATGCAGAACCAGGGACATCATTGCTGATGTCAGATGGATCCTGGCTGAAAGCAGAGAATACCAGAAAGATGTTTACTTGTGTTTTACTGATTATGCAAAGGCATTCAACTGTGTAGATCATAACATATGGATAACATTGTGAAGAATGGGAATTCCAGTACACTTAATTGTGCTCATGAGGAATCTGTGCATAGATCAAGACACAGTCATTCATGTAGAACAAGGGGATACTGCATGGTTTAAAGTCAGGAAAGTTGTACATCAGGGTTGTATCCTTTCACCATACCTATTCAATCTGTATGCTGAGCAACTAATCTGAGAATCTGGACTACAGGAAGAAGAATGGGGCATCAGGACTGGAGAAAGACTCATTAACAACCTGAATTATGCAGATGACAAAACCTTGTTTGCTGAAAGTGAAAAGGACTTGAAGCACTTACTGATGAAGATCATAAGACCACAGCCTTCAGTGTGGATTACACCTCAACATAAAGAAAACAGAAATCCTGACAACTGGACCAATAAGCAACATCATGATAAACAGAGAAAAGATTGAAGTTGTCAAGGATTTCATTTTACTTGGATCCACAATCAATGTCCACGGAAGCTGCAGTCAAGAAATCAAAAGCTGCATTGCATTAGGCAAATCTGCTGCAAAAGGACTCTTTAAAGTGTTGAAAAGCAAAGATATCCCCTTGAAGACTAAAGTGCACCTGACCCAAGCCATGGTGTTTTCAATATCCTCATATGCATGTGAAAGCTGGACAATGAATAAGGAAGACCAAAGAAGAATTGACACCTTTGAATTGTGGCATTGGCAAAGAATATTGAATATACTGTGGACTCCCAAAAGAATGAACAAATCTATCTTGGAAAAAGTACAACCAGAATGCTTCTTAGAAGCAAGGATAGTGAGACTATGTTTCATATACTTTGGACAAGTTATCAGGAGAGATCAGTCCCTGGAGAAGGACATCATGCTTGGTGAAGTAGTGGGTCAGTGAAAAAGAGGAAGACTGTCAAGCAGATGGATTGACACTGTGGCTGCAACAATGGGCTCAAGAACAAAAAGCACTGTGAGGATAGCACAGGACTAGGCAGTGTTCCATCCTGTTGTACATAAGGTTGCTATGAGATGAAACCGACTCAATGGCACCTTACAACAACAAGGACAAAGTAGTTTATAAAGAAGGGGAACAGAGAAGGAGGCAGGGGAGGAGAGAAAGAGAGAGAGAAAGCCAGAGCTTGGACTGTGCAGCTCCATAAAGAAAAGTTATATATATATATTTATGTATGCGTATATATGTACGTATGTATGCATATACACAAAAACATCAAACACACACATATATAGTGTTTCTGTTTTTGTTAGTATCCAATACAATGTCTATCATATAGCAAATAAAACCAGAAAAAAAAAACCTCCTTCTAAACCTTATTCTCATATAAAGATTACAAAAGAATGCCATTCCAAGGAACATAGTCACTCCTACCACATAAAGAAATAAAATGATTTTAAATTCTGTCAGTCAAGGAGCAGAGGGTTCTGTAATGGACTACATTTTTTTCTTATTTCTTAGGTCCCAAGACCTGGTCTAAATGAAGAAGAAAAACTAACTCTACTAGATTTAGTAAGAAGAGTACTGGGGATGAAGAGGTTCTTATGAACTAATTCGTAGTTAGACAAATGCCCTTCCATCCTCAGAGGATGTTCAGCTCCATAATCTTTGAGAATTATTTGTCCTTTGAAGGGTACTTGTGTCTCCTTATACGTGTCTAAGTTACCTGTGTCTGTGGATATCCTTGAACTAATAGCTGTCCATATGATTAATGGGAGGAATGAGGTAGCATGTAAGCACCCTACACCTTACACGGGTGGAGAGACCTTGAAGAAGGCAGACATGGAGGAATAATGCTGGCCCCAAACTGTCCATCTAGAGTGTTATGCTGAAGTTATTTGCTTCAGCAATTTGAATTATTATTGAAATTCAGAATGAATCTAACAAATTGATACACACATTTTTGGGGGGACATAATTCAAACCATGACACATGGATTGAATTGTGTCCCCTAAAAAATACGTATCAACTTGACTAGGCCATGATTCTCAGCATTATGTAGGGGTTCACCATTTTTGTGATCTGATATAATTATCCTCCATTTTATGATGTGTTGTAAATCCTAACCTCTATATTTTGATAGGAGCCCTGGTGGCACAGTGGTTAAGAGCTTGACTACTACCCAAAAGGTCGGTAGTTCTGATCCACCAGCTGCTCCTTGGAAACCCAATGGGGCAGTTCTACTCTGTGCTATAGGGTAAAATTTAATTCCCTGACTCTAGCTTTTACATTTGGATTCATGAGCAAATTTATGAATACTGTAATTTGTTATTTTCTATGAAGTATATAACATTCAGTTCTATACAAATTAATAAATATCTCTACCCACAGTAAGTCCAAATTATTTTTTTATTTTTATGTTGGTCCACAAATCATCTGTTCTTATGTACTACCACAGTGACAGCACAGTTGTCACAAGAAATTATTCTAGGAAAAAATATTATTTAAAGACAATTTTTCCTTGCAGCATGATTTTTAAAATAAATTATACATTATATGTTGATTATGAATGACATATAATATATATATTTTCTTAAATAATTCATCAACATTGTGTTGTCAGGTTTATATGTTTATGTAATATGACTTGATTTGTAGTCATACATGCAAACAATTCTTCACATGTCAATAGAGATAAATAAGTTACTTAAGAGATGTCAAAATAAAAAATATATATATTTGTTATATTTCTTAAGGAAATGACCAGTTAAGTGTTCTTTATGATTTATATGTAATATTAATTGAATATAAGCTATTTGGAATGACAGCTTTCTTACTCTGTTGTCATTGAAACATTTAAGTATATGCATTATAAAATAAAAATATAACTTTTCTTATAAGAAATAATTATTGTCTGGGAATAAAACATCCCATTTCAATAAAAATAATAACAGCGAAACAGGTATAATTGGAATGTATGAATGGTAAAATCAACTTATGGTTAAAATATATGTATGTAATGATGGATACTTAATGACTAAAAATGATCAAAACACAAATATGTCTGAGTTCACCTACCTTGAGAACATCTCCTTGTGCTAAATGAAATGTTCTGGCTGAAATATTGATTCCTTTTCCTGCTTGAACCTGAATACTATAAATACATTCATGGTTGTTTTCATAGTTGAGGGGATAGTTTGGCGAGAGCAAAATCCCTTCATTATTTGTTGCAGACGCACCACACTCAGCTGCAGGTAAAACAGAATATTGAAGTACAGTTTAATAGAAAGCATTATCATTTTCAAATAATGTGATGTATGGAAGTGTAAATGTATTTTATTTTATCTAGAGCCTAACAGGAAAGTAATGCAGAGAATGGTCATGTGTTGTAGATGACATATTCCCGGCCCCGTCTCATCAACATATGGGAAGAAAGGACTACTGTTGATGGACTGGACACTTGTAAATAGGTGGAGATACACAAGAATTTTAGTCTGTTTGCTTTCCTGGATGAAATAACAGCATGGGAAAGAATGAGAGCAAAAAATTTTCAGAAAGTATTTTGAGTGTATAGATCTCTAATACTTTCAGATTTATAATTTAATTCTTGTATAAAAAGTAGAAACAACAATTTTCTTTTAGAATGATTATAGTTTGATCTTTCTTATTTTTACCTTTCTTGAATTTGATCTTTAATAACAACACCAAAAAGGGAACTAACTACTACATTGTCATTGAAACTACAAGTTTCTCACTAACCAGTAATTGTAAAAAATTGGATATCTTTGGAAATTATGTCACCTTTCTCAGTTTAAAGGATAAAATTAATTAAGGCATTCGGACAATCAGTAGTACTAACCTCCAGGACTGATTCTGAAAAATTTTAGAAAGTGTCCGACCACTTTAAAAAGATCTGAGGACTTCATAACAAATTTAGTTCAAATTTAATTTTACCTTATTGCCTTAAAAAACTTGTAGCAATATTGCAAAATCAAACAATAAATTCTTATAATTCTAAAATATGTTTCTTATATTTCAGAAGTTCAATGAACTCAGTTTTCTATCTTATCTAATAACTTCCTTCTTATTCCCATACCCTAGTGGGTAAGAACGGTAATATTTTCCAAAAGTTTAACTAAACAGAAAAGAAAACAAGTCATTATTTTCCAGAAATATGATTTTATAAATAATGATCATAGAAACAACCTGAGGAAGTATACAAGGTGAAGGATAATGAATTATTTTACCTTCTAAGTGCATAAGCATTAACAAAAATAAGGCAAAAGAAAAATGCCTACGGAGGAAATGAAAAGGATCAAGATGGAGCAGTCAGAATAATATCAACATAGTTTACAATAATAATAAAAACTAGTGAAGTGATGCTGACAGTCAACCACACACACGAAAATATCACAGAGGGTTCTTCCAAGTTACATTTAAAGTAAAAAATAGCAACAAGCAATCAAAAAAATAAAAAATAAAAACTCACAGACACTCACTACTGATGTAAATTATTTTTATTTTAATGTTACTTAAACATGATCAAACATAAATATAGATGTCCAAATGCTTTGATCTGTATACAATTATAATATCAAAACACGTTTACAAATACAAAAAGGAAGCTACAAAAACAGTAAAATTAAAAATAAAAACATTTATCTAGTGTGGCATAAGATTTTGTTTTCTTGAAATCAAATTGCCCTTGGCAATGGAGATAAGGAGCCAACTGCTAGAATACAGGCTTTCGGAGTTTTCTATGCCTGTAATTACACTATGCTGTGTGATGACTCAATTCTCCCTTATTTTATCCCTCTCTGAACTGCTGAGAAACTTTTATTTGTAAGGTACAACATGATGTCATGAGCCCCTCACTTAGTGAGATAGAATCACTTTCTTTCCTTCCCACTAGCCTAAGAGAATCCAGGTAAGCTTGTGGGGTCATAAAGATAAATGTGTCTGGATTATACAGATGATCCAAAATGCACATATATTTTTGGAAGTTAGATTATTTAATAGAAAATACTGTTTTAAATTATTTCATAGAATCATGGAGTATTGAGACTATGTTCTTGGACGTGAGTTTTCAAAACACCGATACATTGATTAAGGGTCCAGGCTTTGGAATTTGGAGACCCAGGTTCAAAAATTAAGCTCTTTTTTTTTCCCCCTAGCTATATGGCTTTGACAAATTATTTCTTCTCACTAAACCTCAAAATTCTTATAACAATGGAAATAATCCCTTCTTCAAAAGGATGTTTTGGTTGTGTATGTGAGAGAGACAATTCATAATACCCATAGAATATTAAATGCGGTGTCTGACACTCAAGAACTCAATAAAGTAACACTGCCGTTAGGGATGCTAATGGTGACATTATGTTACATACAGAGGAAAAAACAAATGGAACGTTTATATTATCCCATTGTCAAGAAATCTAACCAGGTATAGAAAGACACCTATTATGAAAAAGCCAAAAGATGCTTCTTAATTTTGTAGAATTGTTTATGATGTTAAAATTTGCTTTAACAACTTGTGTAAACTGAGCAAAACCCAATGCTACCCTCCCTGCTCCCCCACAAAAAAAAAAAACAAAACTAATCCAAGTGATAAGTTACTTAAACTACTCTTTAAAATATACTAATAATTTATTGTTAAAGTCTCAACATAAATATTACTGGGTTTATACTATAAAATTAAAGGAGATTATTTGCCTTTTATATTACAAATAATCAGCTGTTGACATATTTTACTATTTCAGATGGTTTAAAATGGTCTACTTAGAGGAATAAGATCAGGACTTAAACGAGAATGAGAGAATTGAGGAAGAAAATCTAGATTAAGTTAGCACCTTCCTCATGAATGAGAACTGACTATATAATTTGTGAGGCCCCATGTAAAATGAAAATGCACTGTTCCTTGTTCAAAACTTATTAAGAATTTCAAGAAAGCAACAGAGGAGCATTAAATCAAGATTGGGGCCCTTCTGATCATGTACCCTTTAGACTGCACAGGTTTCACACCCATGAAACCCGCCCTGCATTTATTCCTTACAACAACACTGCAAGGTAAAACTTATTTTCTCCACTGTTATACATGAAAACCCCAAATTGACCTTGCCAAAACCGAACAGATATTATGTATTAGAGCTGGGATTTACATTCTCATCTTATTGCCCATGATGTTAAAAGAGTGAACATGTAATTCTTTTTCAGACCAAAATACATTTTTAATGTGAAAGAAGACATTGTTATTAATTATCCCAGAAAACAGGTATAAACTGAGATTGTCTCAGGAAAACCAGTACATAAATTCATTGTTTTTTCTTTGCAGTTTAACTGCTGCCCACGCTACTCAAAGACTTTTTATTAAAAATTCACAGGATTATAATATGTGGGCTAGGATGTGTCCAAGGGATCAGAACACAATCATCCCACATATAATTTATAAATCTATATTCTACTTTACATAACTATTAACGTTCAGGGTGATTACCTTCTATCAAGGCAAGGTCTTGAAACACAGAAAATGAAAATCTGTTCAAAATATTCTACTTATAGACAGGAAAATACACTAATTTATTTTTTCAATATGAGTTTTAATAAAATAAAAATTTCTACTAACAGTAAGTTAAGAAGCAGCTTCAGCTTACTACAATACCAATCTCCAGGATCTAACTGATTAACATTTTATTTTAGATAGAATTTCATCTTTGACTTTATTTTTGAATTGAAAGTATACCAAACACTGACCTACAGTACTCAATGGAGTACTGAAGAGCACTATACAAGTTCTTTCAGCACTTCAGCTACAGTGGTCTTGCTTGCCAAGTGGATTTGAGCAGGGTCTAACATTGAAATGAACAACAAATTTTGCACAGTTCAACCATATGCCCAAGTCAGATGATGAACATGCTTTTATCCATGCTATGTGATAAGCTGACACATTATCTTTTACAAATGCATATCTAATCTTGGCACTTTCTGCTTAAAATATACTTACCATCAGCAAGTAAAAATTCATGGAATGCCACACAAGGCCATTTATAATGTGACCCTAGACTGCCTTTCTAGCTATAATTCACCATTCTCTTCCTTGGCATTGCAATTTAGTCATCCTGAGCTACCTGCCTTTTGCCGCTGTCTCCTACTCTAAACCTCTGTACTTGCTGTTTTCTCTACATGTTAGCACCACCTCCGGTGTATGAAATAAATAAAATAATGTCACATTGGAGTATCAAGGATAATTCTCACAAATAACATTCATGGTCGCATATTTATGTAAGCCCAAAAGAGATGCCATAATTACAATGTTGTCATTGTAAGATTTCATTGTATATGACATGAATAGCACAATACGTTTCCACAAAACATACCTAAAAATGAGAAGATATAAGCATTGGCAAACTGTGAATAGATACTCTTAAGAGATACTAAAATTAACTTATAAGAGAAACCAACAACAGAACAGCTATCCCTAAGAGAGGAAAAGGATGTTTGTTAGTTAATCCTAGGATAATAAGCTTATATAAAAGAACATTAATTCTGTCAGAAACAAGAGTTTGAGTGAAGGAAGTCCTGGAAATATAATTGGCAATAGCATACTGAGAAACAGCCACCACCACAAGGCCATAGTGGCATTTACGGGCAGCATGTAGCTATCACTGAACAGACACAAATCCATGACTCACTAGATCTGGGCAATGCAAGGGTGTCAGGCGGGTGCTGTAAGGAACAGCATATATATATATGATGTAATATACTAGTGTGAAAAAGTTGTCATAATAAAAATAAACCTATAAGGTCATTCTAACATAGGCAATTAATATATTTGTTTAACAGAGTGCCTTAGCTGAGGATGTATCATAAGATATTTGAAGTAGCTGGAGGCAGTTAATAGTTCGGTAAAACAAATTGAGTGATTCATTTGAAAGATATTTATTAAACCCTTATTACATACTGAGCACGGGAAATATAGTGTTGAAACCCTCATAGAATTTACATTCTAGTAGAAAAGACAGATGTTTACTATGTGATCATTCAGCTAAATGTATAATGTGTGCAGTTATATAACTGGCAGCCCTGATCCATTCTGGGTGGTTAGGAAGGGCTTCTCTGAAGAAGTGAAATTTGAAAATGGATTAGTAAATTAAGGGTGATGGGGGAAGGTGGTGGTCGTGGGGTAATTGTATTAGTCATCTAGTGCTTCTGTAACAGAAATACCACAAGTGGATGGCTTTAATAAAAAGAAATTTATTCTCTCACAGTCTAGTAAGCTACAAATCCAAATTCAGGGTGTCATCTTCAGGAGAAAGCTTTCTCTCTCTGTCAACTCTGGAGGAAGTTCCTTGCCATCAATCTTCCCCTGATCCAGGAGTTTCTCAGAGCAGGGACCCTGAGTCCAAAGGACCTGCTATTCTCCTGGCTCTTACTTCTTGGTTGTATGAGGTCCCCATGTCTCTCTGCTCACTTCTCTCATATAGCAAAAGAGATTGACTTAAACCACAATCCAGTCTTGTAGACTGAGTCTTGCCTCATTAACATAACTGCCTCTAATCTCACCTCATTAACATCATAGAGGTAGGATTTACAATATATAGGAAAATCACATCAGATAACAAAATGGTGGATGATCACACAGTACTAGAAATCATGGATAGCCAAGTTGACACACATTTTGGGGGGACACAACTTAATCCTTGACAGTAATCATATTCCAAACACAGGGAACATTTCTAAAAACTTTCAGTTTACAGGTTTTGGTAACTGAAACCCATTATGGGAAAGGCTTTTTTTTTTTTTGTATAAGGTGGAGCTAGAGGCGGGTCTATCACTTTCTTATTTCAGGTGTGGTAAGGGAAGAATGTTTCCTTTTGTTTGCTTGTTTTGGGGGTATGTGTATGAATGGGGATGTCACTAGGCTTGAGCTTCTTGTAGTTCTTTTGGTGTGGAGATACTTTTTAAGGCTTATAAAGTTTGTTGCAGAAGATGAGAAATAGACGATAAAATGAAAAATAGAGAAGAAGGCTGAATAAGCTACTTTCATAAAAATTTTTTGAGATTTTGGGTCAGAAAAGTATTGCTTCACTGCCCAGGTGTTGCACTGTTGTCAGCAAATGGTAAGCATACTTCTTCCTCCTTCAACCATAAGCCTAGAACCTATTCCCCTTCTCACTTTGGTCCAGAGTTCACTTTCATGTTCTAAATAACTGGTATCACTAACTGATAAAGCCTATGTTTAGTAATATTGATTTCCTACAAAATAGCCAATACTAAGCTATCAATACCTAATATTGTCTCCTCTCTCTGATTTGAACTAGGCAGTCATCTTTAAATCGCAGGGTTTAATAAGAAGAAAACATGTAATTAGCAGAGGAGTAGGTAAATAATTTTGGAGAATAGGTCTTCAGTGCTTTTTATAACATATAAATATTTTCTGTACAATCTCCAGTCAACATACTGTATATTATTAAGCCTTTCTTTTATGGAAAAAAAAAAAAAATCTTACACATTGTCTTAGTCATCTAGTGCTGCTATAACAGAAATACCACAAGTGGATGATTTTAACGAAGAGAAGTTTATTTCCTCACAGTCAAAGTAGGCTAAAAGTCCAAATTCAGGATGTCAGCTCCAGGCGAAGTCTTTCTCTCTCTGTCAGCCTTCTCATCAGTGTTCCCCTGGACTAGGAGCTTCTCGGCGCAGGGACCTCGGTCCAAAGGACACGCTCTGCTCCAGGCACTGCTTTCTTGATGGTATGAGGTCCCCATGTCTCACTGCTCCCTTCTGTCTTTTATATCTCAAGAGACTGCCTCAGGACACAATCCAGTCTTGTAGATCCACTCCTGCCTTACTAACACAACTGCCACCCATCCTCCCTCATTAACATCATAGAGGCAGGTTTACAACATACAGGAAAATCACACAGTACCAGGAATCATGGCCTAGCCAAATTGGTACACACGTTTTTTGGGGGACATAATTCAAACCACGGCACGCATATAACATACTTTTCATTTAAACATACAGATTAAGAAATCTATTCCCATTACCAGTATGAAACTCTATGCTGAGTATGAAAATAATATGTTGATAAATATGGCCTGAGTTGGACTGGAGTGGGAGAGATATGTGTACTAGAATCTGGTGATAAGAGTCACTGCTACAGTGAGGAATTCAGTAGAGCAGGGATGTTCATTGAATTTTAATTTTTTCTGACTTACTGAAAAACAGTCCAGCCTATGCATCATTAATCTCCATTACTGGGCCAAGAAAATCTAGCAGCATCTATTGTGTGCAAACAGTCATATATTTTCAGGTAAACAGGTAAAATTCTTTTCAGTAATTTGGGAAATTTGAAAAATGTCTATGATCAATGAAGTTTGCAGTTATTTTTAAGAATTTGCACTGCAATTGAATTTTTCTTTTATGCTATTTTGATAGCACAAGCAGTTATTTTAAAAATTGTGTTTTGTAAAAGCAGTTAAAATAAACTTGGATTATTTAAACAACTTAGAAACTTTTCAAAACTAAACATATGATAGGCTAAATTAAATCAGGTGTAGTATTAAGAAGAAATATATTTTCCAGATGTTTATTACTAGGGAAAATAATATTATATGATTGTGGCAATATAGGAGGGTGGGACATTAAAACTCCTCAATGCAAATCAACCATTTCTTTTTTTAAAATCATCTATATGTGATTTCACCTTTTTTGGTTGTGTTTGTTTTAGTTTTTATCAGATAATGAAGTCTAGTATGTTCCAAATATATTTTATACCTTATTTCATCAAATGAAGACACCATTTACTGCAAAAGTCATCATTATTTTGTGTCTCTAAGAAAGCAAAAATGCTGCCAATAAACTATGATCGACATTGATTGTGACATACATACCAATTGCAGAGGTATTAAAATGTTTACTTTCTTAAAGGACATCTAACAAGTTGTGAAATGCAGTAAAAAGGAATAACAATACTGAATATTTTTAGAACACCTTAAATGCCTTCACAACTTGGCAATATTAATAACATATTTGTTCTTCAGAAAGTTTTAGTCAAAAATAAACTTTCTTTTTCAAATAGGTACTTGAATAATGCTTGTGTTCTTGGAAGGAAGTGGAAATTAGAGGCTAGAGAGGTATATTAATTTCCTTATGCCACTACTAAGTATATGAAAATCCATTAATATTACTTTTATAAAGTCTAGTTTTTCCTTTCCTTTGTTCTTCTCAGATAACAGTGGTAGTTAGCTGGCCTTCTCCTTCCAGCCTCTACAATTACAATGCTGTATGTAACCAAGTGCAAACTAGTTCTTATTAAAATTACTTACAAATCAAGAGTTTAAAAAAAAAAAAGTTTTTTGGAAGAATTTAATTTGAAATAGATTATTTTTATCCTTATAAATTTTATTTTAATGTATTTGTTATGTTCATCTTTTACCATGCAAAATCACTGATATATTTGTTGTTCATTGTTGTCATAATTAAACAGCCCAAGTTCAATTTTTTTTTTAAATATACAATTTACAGTATGGAGGATTTCTTGAAATCTGATATTGTCCTTTCATCCTTCCTTCCTTCTATAAACAGCTATGGAGGGTCTACTGTGCTTATCTACTCATTAAAAACAATATTATTAACAATAATAACTACAGATATACCAGGTACTATGTTAGGTCTTAGGGATAAGGTCATTGCCCGCAAATGATATGTACTCTAGAAGAAACAGATAGACATGGAAAGTGGTATATACACTAATGTGTAATCTGTAGCATAATACAAGTTTGTGCAATGGGCTGGGATGGCAAAAATGAGGAAGTAACTCATTTTAAAGGAGCAGTGAGAAAATAATGTCAGGGAAGGTTTCATGGAATAAGTTATCACTGATTTGAGTCAATGTGATTCCAATGACAATCAAAATGAAAAGATTCCAGACAGAGGAAACTGTTTGAATGAAAGCATGGGCAGGTGAACCCATGGAAGAGTAGCTCATATCCCATTTTAAGAAATTTGGACTTTAGCCTGTAGGCACTGGAGACCCATTAAAGAGTTGTAAGAAAGAAGAACACATGATTAGATTTGGAATACCCATTTGGGTAGCTCTATGGTGAATGGAGAGTAACCCTGGGTTCCTGGAGGGAGAAAAACCAATAGAAAATTATTGTACTGTTTCAGACAGAAGATAGTGAAAACTTGAAATAAAGTGATGGGTGAGAGGAAATGGAGAAGTAAAAACTCTAGATCTTAGAGAATATTTGGATGTATGGGAATGAGAGAGAAGAAAAGTTAGAGAAGAAAGGAGAAATGGCTTTGAGCATGTTAATGAACTTATTTTTGTACATGACGAATTTAGTGTGCCTATGGGATATCAGGTGGATATGTCTAGTATGCAGCTAGAAATATTTGTAGTCATAGGATTGATATTTCAAGCAACAGAGCAAAAGGATTTATCCAGAGAACACATATGGAGTAAGGAGAGAAGTAAATTAAGACCAGAGGCTGTGGAGAATCAGAATTTACGCAGCAGGCAAAAGGAACACTCAGAGAAGGTGGTATCATGAAACAGTATGGGGGGGATAGTTTCATAAAAAAGAATTTTCAGCAGTGTCAAAAGCCGGAGGGAATTCAGTTAGGGTGAAGAATACTAAGAGTTCACTTGTTTGGGCAAGTAAGAAGTCAGGAAGAAAGGGAGTAAGACCATGACTTTTATGATCTTTGCTATAGAGAGAGGTAACAGAGGTTTGAATGAGGGTTTTTTTTGTTAGTTTGTGTTGTTTTTATTTTTGGTTAATTTTGAATTAAAAATATTTGAAGATGTTTATTTTCTAAGGAAAGGAAATAGTACAGAGGTAGAGGCTACAGAGCGATTTAAAAAAAAAAAAAAATCCCTGATTCTTAAGACCTAAGAGTCTAGTAAAGTAAAACTAGGCTAATAAATAAGTTACTTGGGAAAATCTGTGTGATTTATAATAGTGGTAAATGAAGACACAGATTTAAATTCACATATACTGTGTTATTAAGGAGCTCTGGTGTGCAGTGGTTAAAGCGATGGACTGCTAACCGAAAGGTCGGTGGCTGGAAACCACCCAGTGGCTCTGCAGGAGAAAGATGTGGCAATCTGCTTCTGCAGAGATTTACAGCCTTGGAAACCCTATGGGGTCACTATAAGTCAGAACCAACTTGACAGCAGTAAGTTTTTTGGTTTTATACTATGTTATTACTACAGAACACCATATAAAAAAGAAAAAATGCTATAAGAAAAAAAATCAATTAGACCATAGGTTTCAGATAAATGGCTCTTATAAATATTAGTGAAAATTTTTAATCAATATGCTCAGAATAAATTATTTTTTTATTATTTTTTGAATATTGCAGAATCGGCTGAGATTATTATTGATTTATAATGACAAGATTTTTAAAGCATATATGTTTACCCTCTGACTGCTTCATTTAACTTAACTGGTAAAAGAATGATTATAATAATTATTTGTCTCACGTCAGAATGTTTACATATAAATGCTAATACCCTTTTTAAATACGATTTCATAAATCTTTATGATTCAAAGAGAAAATAATTTATTATGTAATAGTAATGTTTTTATATTTTCTCGTGAGATGTTTTAGCGAAGAAAACCCAAATTGTAGTGGTAAGTGTCCCAAGAGTAGTATCTAGATGGCAACATCTAATGTTCCTCAGTTCTCAAGATTCTAATATATTTTTCTAGACACTGTGAAAATCTAATACATTTCTCGTTAACTCATTAAGAAGGAGGTAGGTATAGTAAGAATAAAAGAGATTCGTTATTCTTGGAATAAAATTATGAGAAGTAGTAAGCATAGAAAACAAGAACAAAATATAATTATTTCATCTAATAGATGTTAATTAATTTACATATTGTATACAAAGTTCCGTATCTGGAGAGGATAAATACAATAACAATAGCTAATAGTATTTCTCAAGTGCTTATTATAGTAAATGCTTTGTATGCACTTAAACTCTCTGTGAGGAAAGCTTGTGTTTCTAAGGAGATATCTGAAGATGGGAAAGGCTGAGTAAGCTACCCACAGTTACATAATTGTTGAGAATTCAAACTC
Organism: Trichechus manatus latirostris; assembly: GCF_000243295.1. Classification (NCBI taxonomy): domain Eukaryota; kingdom Metazoa; phylum Chordata; class Mammalia; order Sirenia; family Trichechidae; genus Trichechus; species Trichechus manatus. Next base: position 570,161 of record NW_004443958.1, read on the forward strand.
AGAATTGTCTGCCTCCATACCCGTGACGTTAATCCCTGCTTGATATTTCCATTCAGAAGTGAACAAGACTCAAAACCCTACAATTAAGAACTTCAGGTTGGCAAGGAAGATAAGAACTGACATAAATTACTGTTCTATAAAGTAGAAGGTATAACAGAAGAACGGATTCCGTTTATGGGTTTAACCAAACCTAAAAAACCGAACCAGTTGCTATGAGGTCGATTCTGACTCACGGTGACCCCATGTATGTCAGAGTAGAACTGTACTCCATGGGTTTCCAATGGATAATTTTTTCAGAAGTAAGGGTGCTAGCATTTCTTCTGAGGTGCCTCTGGTTGGACTCAAATTGCCAACTATTTGGTTAGTAGTCAAGGTAACTGTCTGCACCACCAGAAGACACCTATGGGTGTAAAGGATGGAAAAATCACTGCTTAGGGAACAACTTCATCAAGAAGGTAGCATTTTGCTTAGATTTTGAATGACGAGTGGAATTATGATAAGCTGAGAAGGGAAAGGGAAGATCCAGGGAAAGAAGATAATTCCATTTATAAATATTATTACTTATCCTAATACTGAGAAAGAAAGAAAAGGCAGATGAAGCTTTTCACTTTACTTATTCCAATAGGTATTTTTATAATTTGTCTCTTCCAACTTCATGATAGCCTTGGCTCCATGATATCTGCTCTCTGCAATGAGTTGACAAAAAATTTAAAATTAAACTATAGATATCAGGGATGCTCAAGATATATTTCCTGCTCTGAGATTAAAATATGAGATCTTTCATCTAAAATAGTCTCAGGTTAAGCATACAGTTAATGAAGTTCTCTTCTGGGGAAGAGGACGAAGGAAGGAAGGAACGGGAGGCAGATGGTTTCTTTTATGTTCTTTTTCCTCCTTGTTTTCCTATGACTTTAGTGTGAACACTGTCTCTCTAACATAGTTTTCTTATGGAAATATAAGAAAACAAATAAGTCACATATATTTTATTAAATATTAATAAGAATTAAATATTTATAATTTTATTTATAAATATTTATAATTAATATTTATTAAATATTAATTAAGAAGAAGAATTTAGGGGAAAGATTTCAGTAATTCCTGTGGTGCTGAGAGTTCCCAAATACTCAATTAAATAATTGAGTGTTACAGCCAGCAAAACTTTTAAAACATACAAAAGAGCACATTGAAAAAAAGAAGTTTATAATATGATGAATATAAGGAAGTATGTTACCTAAGTTAAGGTACTAACCAAAAAATACAGGTTAAAAGTTACTTTATAGGGAATGTTAACTAAATCCCATCACTTAAGCTGGTTTCCAGTCAATGTTCAAGATTAATGATTCAGATTTCATTGCATATATAAAATTAAAAATGGTTTGCATCTGAAGATCATAAACATTATTCTCACTGACATTCTCCAAAACTAATATTATTTAACATTTTTTTCAAATAAAGAAGTTTTTTTCAGGAAGGGCATAGAGGGGTAGTGTAGTTTTATTACATTTCTCTTAGTAAATATTCAAAAAGTCCAGAAGTTCATGAGAACTTTTCCAAGATTCATCTCACACAAATATAAACATAATAAATTCTGGCATTTATCACTAAGAATGGCCAGGATAATCTGTCGACCCTGCACTTATGTGTAATAAGTGTAGGCCTTTATATGCAGAAAAATGGCACTGTTTCTCACAAGGGAAGACTTTGAAGGAGTTTCAGAAAAAAAGACGTAGATTTCCTGTCCTTTGGTAACACATGAAGTCTCGATTCTCTGATGGTTTTCTAGTTTCCACTATCAAATTTGAAACAGCAGTGGTCAATATGACACTTTCTCAGCTGTTTGAAATCCAACTATTTGCTGATTGCACCACCTCTTCCGTCCTTTCTAGCAATAAAGAAGAATTGTATAATATGATCTGACTAACAAATAAATAAGCGGCCAAAGACCATTTTGATTAGTGGTTTTCCAGTTCTCCAGAAATTATAAAACAGAACCCCTGCCCCCAAAAAAACAAACAAACAAAAACACCTAACAGGGAAAGTCTCTAGGTCTGATTTTCTGATTCTCGTCTCTTAGCCACAATCTGCAGGCTGAAGGTAGTGGACCTGAGGCCCTGAGAGTCTGTTGAGCCTGCAGTGGTGACCTTCTCTTTGGCCAATGTATGAAATGTCACTATTTCAATTCATGGAGAAGCTTTATGCTTTCTCCTGTATGTCCTTAAACTGTCGAAATGTACTGTGTTAATTACTCCATAATTACATATATATGTGTGTGTGTGTGTGTGTACACACATATACACATATATATACATATATATATATATATACACCAAAACCAAACCAAACCCATTGCCGTCAAGTCAATTCTGACTCATAGCGACCCTGTAGGACAGAGTAGAACTGCCCCATAGGGTTTCCAAGGAGCAGCTGGTAGATTTGAACTGCCGACCTTCTTGGTTAGCAGCTGAGATCTTAACCACTGTATTACCAGGCTCCGAAGTGTGTGTATACATATATATAATAAAATATAACTCTGGGAAAATGTGGTATTTTAGATGTGTTTTTAAGATATTAGAGGATTTACAAAATACTGAATTTACTTTTTGTAAATTAAATTTATTGAGAGGAAACAAATTTAATGTGGGGATAATTTAATCATTTCTGAAAAATTCTTCAAATTGGGAAATCTTTGCTCAACTTCTAAGGTTTCATGGAGGTAGAATCACTGAGGAATGCCACTCAAAATACAGATAACCCTTGACTTCACATCTATGAATATAAAGATTAAGAGCTAGAGTCCCAACCCTAGTCTACATACATGTCAATAGATATAGCTTAATAATAAGAATAACACCTTCTGCTTAATATCTTCCCATGCATTCTTTGTAGGAAGCAAGGGGAATATTTACATGCTATGGAATGTATCAAAGTAACCCAAGGAAATGAACAGTACTAATTTTTGCCACTTTAATTGTACTAATCTTTTATCTGTCTTCTTTATATTAATAGCAAAAAGTGATAGACAAAAATTTCTTTAGAAGATAAGTGGTGCAATTTTGAATGGATATTTAGGATTTCCACTAAAAAAAAGGGCAGGAACTTTTAAATAATCTAAACCAGAAGCAAGATAGTATTAGTAATGTCAGCTGTAGACTGTTCCAAGACATGATCCCTAACAGACTACTGGCTTTTGAGAAGGCTGTGCCATTTAAAGGAGACTTGCATCACTGGTGCTAGTTGGCCTTTGTTGCTGACAACAACACACGCTGAGTCATTTTATACTCCCATTATGAATTCTAGCTAATGAAATTAAATTCAGAATGTGCTTTCTTGTGTCCATTGTACAAGACCATGTAAGAATAGGCAATTTAAATCGTCAGGATAAAATACAATAAGTTCAGATTTCACTGTGAGATAGAAATCTAAGCATCTAACATATAGCGCCCTGAATTAAAATGTTACATTTTAAACTTGTGATAGATGAATAGAAATTCTATTACCTGGCAGGCTATTTCTCAATTTGGCTATCTGCAGGGAGTACAGAAGAGTAAAAGAAACATACATTGAATGATATATTGCTATGTGATATGCTAAGTGATATAAAAGCAAATATGAACAAGTTTGGTGGAAGAACTGAGAATGGAATAACAAATTTTGCCTGTGGAAGTTGAGGAAAGCCCACAGAGAAAAGAAACTTCATCAAGTCTTCAAGGCATAAACACTGTATGCTAAAACAACGCTACGGTACCTATAGTTTTCCTTAGAAATATCTAATTCCATTATGTTCCCCATGTTCTTAAGAAGCACTACCAATCAGGTGCAACAGACATACCCACCCTGAATTTTTACCCTAAGAGGCCTAAGGTGTGAATAAAAGACTCTTCCTCTTCCCTGATCCTCTCAACACAGTAGTTTCACGGAATCATGGGTGGGACTGAAGGTTGCTTAAAGATCTATCAGCCTATATACATCAGCATTCTCTATCTTGTATACTAGTAACATGTAACTAAAAAAAATCAGAAGAATTTAGGGGAAAGATTGCAGTAAGGGGCAACATGCCAGGAGATTATAAATTATACAATAAGCTACAAAGCGGCAACTAGCAACTCCTGGCTTCTCTATAGCAACCACTAATGGTTCTAAAGTAGATGAGCTATAAACAGAGTTGGGGAAAGTCATTCTTTTGAGAAAAATTATGAAACAGGGACAAACATATTGTGATCTTAAAAAGTATATTTTTGGGCAGTCCCATTACAAACATTTTTGCAAATATGATCTGTAAAGCAAAGTCCATGTGTTCTAAATCCGACTGGGAAGAAAATGGGCACTACAGACATAGACTGAGTGTTCTTTTAGCAAACTGACATCTAAAGGTGTCTTCATCTTTTTTTTTTCTTTTTCAGTGTTTGCTCTGCTGTCCTTTTCTTTCCTTATTCCTATTTTGTCCCCTGCTGTTATGAATACCATAGGGGTGTTTGTTTTCTTATTTTCTTGTCTGCTTGCTCATAGTACTTCATGGAAAAAGTACTCTATGAAGCAAAAATTGAAAAGAAAAATATCTTCTTGTGGCAGATCATCTACAGTGGAGTTTCACTTTATATAAATACGAATTATACAAGTCTGAAATAGCTTAATACTTGAAATATTTTAAAATACTCACTTTTTTTTTTTAATATTTTATTGTACTTCAGGTGAAGGCTTAAAGAACAGATAGTTTCTCATGTAACAGTAACACACATGCTGTTTTATGACATTGGTTAACAACCCCACAACATTTTAACCCT
>NW_004443958.1:575041-625831 GCF_000243295.1 Trichechus manatus latirostris
AGAGCTTTTATCAGGAATGGGTGTTGGACTTTGTCAAATGCCTTTTCTGCGTCAATTGAGATGATCATGTGATTTTTTTCTTTCCTTTTATTTATGAGGTGTTAAAATACTCACTTTTATAGAAAAAAATTTAATTTGTGGAAATGCAGTCAATTCGAAAAATAAAGAATTACATCATTTCAAAGCCAATTTTAAATCATGTTTATTTTGTTGTCACATGGTGTTCTCCCTCTGTTTTAACCAGAAACACCTGCCATCCTGTGGTACACTATGATTTACATGCATGAGAAATACTGTGGAGTGATCATGATGACTTTCATGCATTCATTAATCTCACAAATATTTTTTGAGTGACCACTATATTCCAGGCACTATTGTTTGTGCTAGAGATTCAGCAAAGAAAAAGAGAAGAGATAAAAATCAGTATTTGTATGAAGCCCTGGTGGCACAGTGGTTAAGAGCTTGGCTGCTAACCAAAAGGCCGGCAGTTCGAATCTACCAGCTGCTCCTTGGAAACCCTGGGGAAGTTCTACTATCTCCTATACAGTTGCTCTAAGTCAGAATGCACTCTACGGCAATGAGATAATGGGTATCCAGTCTTATAAGCGGAGACAAGCAATAAATAAACATAAAGCAAATAAGTAAACAATAGGCTAGCCAATTGCCATCAAGTCAATTCCAACTCATTGCAACCCTACAGGACAGAGTGGAACTGGCCCATTAGGTTTCCAAGGCTGTAAATCTTTACTGAAGCAGGCTGCCACATCTTTCTCCCATGGAGCAGCTGGTGGGTTTGAACCACCGATCTTTCGGTTAGCAGCTGAATGCTTAACCACTGCACCACCAGGGTTCCTTATGCTAAGGAGAAAAGCAAATCAGAGAAGGGAAATAGGAAATACTGGGGGTTTCACTGAGAAGTCACATTTGAGTAGTGATATGAAGGAAATAAAGGGGCAAGTATGCAGATATTTGGGGAAAAGCATCCCAGGAGGAAGGAATAGCAAACACAGGTATGAATGTGCCTGACATATTTGGGGAAACAGTAAGGAGGCCAGTGCAGCTGAAGTGGAATGAATAGGAAGAATGGGAGGAGGTGAGGGCAGAGATAAGAGAGATGAAATATATCATGTAAGACTTTGTGGGCCATCACAAGGACTTTGGTTTTACTCAGAATAAGATGGAAAACCAATGAAAGGTTTTGAGCAAAGGAATATTAAAGGGATCCTAGGATGTATGTCTTTAAAGGATCACTCAGGCTTGAGTTGAGGCCAGACTCTGGAGAAGCAAAAACGAACGTTGAGGGACTAGTGAATTTACAATTACAGTAATTAAGGCAAAAATAAATAAACAAACAAATAAATAAATAAAAAGATGGTAGTTTAAACAGGGTGTTTGCAGTGGGAAAAGTGAGGAGTGCTTGCCATTATTTTGTTGTTATCCTGTAGTTACAATTTACGTATTTTGTCATCTTATAAAAATGTCCTCCAAGCATCCAAGCACTTATAAAGTGGTAGTAATGCTAGAATAATCTCAGAAAAATAAGAATTAAAATTGAGAATGGAAGCTGGATGTGATAAAACACAATGAAAATGGCTAATTACCATGATATGCTTTAGAAGAGAGCTCTGTACAAAATATTAAAAATAAAGCTGAAAATGCTTTTGAGTAGCACAAAAGTAAAAAAAATTTCTATACTTATGAATTTTAAGAATGCTTTTCTTACTGCTTTACGTTAATTCCTATGAAAAATTTAGGTGTGAATTTTGACAGTTTAAATTGTGATATCTTCAGTAACGTAACACTTGAATAAAATGTGATCTTTCTGTATAGTTTCCATATATTAAAGTTTCAACACATTTTATGAATGATAAGTAAGTTACTGTTTATAGAAAATATTGGGAGCTTTGCTGAACATTATTTGCTAATTCAGACAAAAACTTTCCTGGAGACAAAATTAAGAATATTATACTCCTAGTTTGTATATTTGGACATGTTCCAGTTTGGACAATTTATACATACAGTGTTATTTCCTCATAAAGAGTCTCCCAAGACAACCTCAAACCATGAAAATCTCTATCCTCTGTGAACTTCTCTGAGAATTGTCCACTTTGGACCTAACTTGTTAGTTTATTTATGATGTAACCTTCATATGATAAACTGTTAGTGGGTAGAGGCTGTGACTGATTATGCTCTTCTCTAAATGTTTGATGCGCTGAACATACAATAGGTTTTTAAGTTTTTACACATTCTCTCTGGCAATCTTATCTACATTTATTATCAGTCTAGGATTCCCATAGCTTCATCTCTTACTCAGCTCTCTTTACCAGCTCCAGAATTATACGTCCTGCTGCCTACCACACATCTCCACATCTACGTCCCACCAGAAAACACTGAACCCAGTGTGCAGTCCATTCCAACTCACAGCAACCCTGTAGGACAGAGTAGAACTGTGCTATATGGTTTCCAAGGCTGTAAACCTTTATGCAGGCAGACTCTCACATCTTTCTCCCACGGAGCAGCTAGTGGGGTTGAACCACTGACCTTTTGCTTAGCAGTGGATCACTTAACTACTGCACCACCACAGTTCCATGTATGTCCCACAGGCAGCTCAAATTCAACCTGTTCCAAGTAGAAGGTATTTACTCCCTATACCCAATCCACAGTCATCTCTGCCCCTGCCCCCATCTCAGTGAACAGCAGCCAACTGGCCTCTCAAGACCTATGTTTACATAGATGTACTCTGCTTTCTCTTGACTCCGGCCTTGTGGAGGTTCTATTACCACTGAACACAGCACTTTCTCTTCTTTCTCACTCCGATGGACTAGGAGAATGGTGCGCCTAAAGCCAAGGGAGCAGAGTTGCTGTCGCAGGGGGCCTGGAAGGCAGAGCTGAAGTCCGGGCCAAGGGGCCTCCACTCAAAATCCAGAGACTGTGGCCAATACCTAGAGTCTGGAGGGCAGGGCTATTGTGTAAATTGTCTCAGAGAACAGAAGATTACTTTCAAAGCCTTGAGGGCTAATGTAATGTGTTCTGCTGACTTGCTTGGTGCCTGTTATCACTTCTTTTCCTCTAGTTTCTCCCATTTGTAATGGAACTGTCTAGCTTGTGCCTGTTCTGCCATTGTACCTTTGGAAGCAAATAACTTGTATTCTAGATTTCACAGATGAAGAGGCATTTTTGGATTTTGGACTTGGAGTTAAGACTTTTGCTATGATGTGATGGGGTGAATATGTTTTCCATATTGTAAGGATGTGATTTTTGGGGGGCCAGCGGGTGGAATGTCATGGATTGAATTATGTGCCCCCAGAAATGTGTGTATCAGTTTGGCTGAGCCATGATTCCTGGTACTGTGTGATTTTCCTATATGTTGTAAATCCTGCCTCTATGATGTTAATGAGGGAGGATGTGTGGCAGTTGTGTTAGTAAAGCAGAACTGGATGTACAAGACTGGATTGTATCCTGAGGCAGTCTTTTCAGATATAAAAGACAGAAGTGAGCAGTGAGACAGGGGGACCTCACGCCATCAAGAAAGCAGTGCCAGGAGCAAAGCGTGTCCTTCGGACTGGGGTCCCTGCGCCGAGAAGCTCCTAGTCCAGGGGAACACCGAAAAGAAGAAGGCCGACAGAGAGAAAAAGCCTTCCCCTGGAGCTGACATTCTGAATTTGGACTTTTAGCCTACTTTGACTGTGAGGAAATAAATTTGTCTTCGTTAAAACAAAACAAAAAACAAGTATTTCTAAATTGTATAGTTCTTGGTTTAAATAAAACATATTATTTTATAAGGATATGATCTGCGGGTAGCCTTGAAAAGAAAATCCTATAAGTTAGAATTTAGCTGTTCATGGAACAGAAACAAAGGCCCTTTGCAACAGAAGTATTCAGTTCACCAAGAAGTTGTTTTATTCTGTGTATGTGTGTGTGTGCGTGTGTGTGTGTGTGTGTAGGTAGGCAGGTATGGGTTGCAAGACCCATCATGGCATAGAAGAAATATCCTTACAGCCTATTTATCTCATTTTTCTCTGACTGTTAAATAAGTGTACAAACTTCTGACTGATTACTGATTTATTATCCCTAATACCCTGAGGTCTGGAAAAACATGATAATGATTATGAATATTCTCAACATTACAAAAAAAGGTATCCCTTTCCCAACAATTTATTACTCATATAACCAATTTAGACTGGCATGTATAAATCCACCAAGAGGCCTTCACACAGCCTGCAATCTGGTCCTAAATTAGGGGGCATCACCAGGAGAATGCCGCCTTTTGAGGTATGATACTGTGACCAACCAAGTTGCCTCATCGTATGACAACTCTGTAACCAAGACTGACCTGGTTTCAAAATCCAGCTTGGCCACTTACTAGCCACGTGATTTTTAACAAAGTATTTAACCATGTGCTTCAATTTCCTTAATAGAAAATTGAATGAAATATGCAAAAGCTTGTGAGAATTAGAAATAATAAATTTAAAATGTTTATAGTCATACTGGGCACATAGTAATTACTCAATAAATGACAAGTAGTAGTAGTAGAACTAGTACTAGCAGCAGTAGTCATCATAGTAGCAATTTTGTCTTTCTCTAATAGCAACGCTGTGTATAAATACTTGTTAAAAGTGTATTATTACAATCAAAATTATCAGTCAAGTATATAATCACTGATTGTCAGAATGCAATGTAAGTTAGGTGATTTCAAAATGATTAATAATAAAGTAGAAACTGAATAAAAACTGAAAATAACCCACTAGAGCCTAGTAATATGTTTCATTAATCTACTAATAGCCATTTGCATCATACATATAATCTCAATTAAAATAAAAAGCATAGAACAGAGATACAATAAAATTTTTTGACAACTGAAGACTTACTGGCTTTTATGACAGTACTTAATACTTTACATTTCCTTACAAGTACATAAATCAAAAAATAATAGTAATAATAATTTTAAGCAAAAATAATACCCCATAAGTATTTGCAATATTTTTACATTGTCATCGTGGAATTGAAAAGTCATGATTTGAAGAGGCATTCAAGTAAAACCTCAAAGCATGCTGTTAAATAAAGTAGGCTGTAAAACACTCTATATTGAGAGTTTGGATAATCATAATTGTTGTCCTTTTAAATTTCTCTTGAATTATATATTTTTGACCAATCCTGAAAAGTAATTCTGTGTGTTTTACAATAACCTACAACAAATTAAAATTAAGAAATATATTGTATTTCTTGAAAAAAATTTGAACTGAAATTTAAATTGATAAAGGCCCTATTTTTGCTCTTAGAACATGCAAAATGTAGCATACAAAACTCCATCATAAAACACATAAACTTGAACTGTCAGAATGCATAGTGGATGAGATTAATTTAGGAGCTTTGAACCATGACAGTACAGCATTTGACAAAAGTTGAACAAATAAGGGCTTATAGTCCCTAGAGCTAACCTACAGATAGAACCTGAACACACTTCCTGAAATGCCTTATTAAATGCCCGTAGAAGTAGTCATGTAGTTACTGATCCTGCAAATTTTAATTGAGAGTTTGTTGATCTTTCCAGATAGTTAAGACACCATAATAACTGGTACCTAGAAGCATGCAGAAAACCTTAACCTGAAGCAAAAAGTTTCATCTAAAATATTTTTATAGTCACATTGGAAAATATATCTATTTTTATAAAATTTAACCAGGAATGTAACTACTAATGGCAAAATACATAATAGGCTATGACCAAATATGGCTCTTAAAGATAGAAGAAAACATAACCCACATACTGTAAACTGTACTGAGAAAGTATTCTTGTATTTTGGGGCAGTGTTGTTGACACTTATCTTTTGTCCCTAGGTATAGTGAGACTGCTGTTGCATTCCACTGAGTCAATTCTGACTCATAGTGACCCTATATAAGAGAAGAGAGCAGCCACATGGGTTTCCTGGGCTGCAGTCTTTATGGGAGCAGATTGCCGTGTCTTTTCTCCCATGGAGCTACTGGTGGATTTGAACCTCCCACCTTTCATTTAGCAGCCAAGAGCTTAACCATTGTGCTCCTTAGAGTGCGACTACTATAGCCAAGATATAACAAATGAAGGAACAATGAGAAGAGTATCACTGTGTTATATAAATTCCATCTGTACAAGAAAATAATATTTAAGTGAACTGCATGTTCAGTCTTGTTTTCACTGGAAGGCACTAAACCTTATTATCTCTGCAACTGAAGAAAGAAAATTCCACTTTCTGCTTTTTTATTTAATTTTATAAGCAGCTATTTTCATGAACATTGGCCATCTAGTTTCTTTGTACTACCATAAAATAGTTGGGTGTGGGAACTTCACTTTCATTAACAAGATGTGCAATATAGTACAGTGATTAAAAGTGAGGTGCTCTAGAGGCTGATTACCTGGGTTCTCATGTAGCCTCTACCTGTGTGAACTCAAGGAAGTTACTTAATCCCGTGAATCTGCATCTATACAATGAGGATAATTGTAAAATAAACTCAGTGTTATTTAAGGATTAAATCTGTATTTGCGACAAGGTCCTGTATCTGGTAAGCAATCAACAAATGATATCTGTTATTGTCTAATTTTATCCTCATCTATGATGTAGGCATTTTTAGTATTGTTCCAGTTTTACAGATATGAAAATGCATGTTTAATGACATCAATATATACAGCTTGAAAACTGAAGGATTACAAATACTATGCTCTTTCTACTACACAGCACTCTACAAGGTTAAAAAAAAAAAAGCTATAGGCATTTATTCATTGCTTGAATTCACAACATGCATTAATGGGCTGTGGCATTGTCAAGTGGATAAACTGTTCCTAAGCAGCACTGCAATGGCTACCAAAGCCACAAAGGTCACTACTGCAGCTTATAGATTGGCTTGTCATACTTCTATAGATTTGAATGGTAAGAAGACAACATGCCCAAATGAATTCAGAAACGAAGAGCAAGATCAACACAGTGATGTTCTACAGAATGACACCAAAGAGGCCAGATGACAGATGGCATGGGTGATAGGTCACTGCCATTGAGAAGCTAACTCTAAGTTATAGACAAGCAGTTTTAAATTCTTATACTGAATGGGATGTGGGGCCAAGATGGCGGAGTATTCAGACTCTTCCAGTGGACCCTCTTACAACAAAGACCTGAAAAAACAAGTGATTCAATTACATATGGCAATCTAGGAGCTCTGAACATCAAAAGCAGAGTTGAGGAACCAGCCTGAGTGGCAGGGGGAGGGAGAGATGGTTTGGAAGCAGTGAGGAGTTGCCAGACTGGACACAGCAAAAGCCTAAGCCCTTGAGACCTGATCAGCTCGGGGGTGAGCGGAGAGGCACGCAAGTAGTGGTCCTCAGGAGGCATATTTTCCAAGCCAGGAGACACTCAGCACTAGAGAGTCTACATGGCCACCCAGAACCAGTGAGAAGCAGCCCTTGATTCAGCAAAAGATAAATAATTACGTACGGCTTACCGCACATATCAAAATCACCCCCCACTTAGGGAAAAACCTCTCTCCCATATATCTTCCTGCTCCCTGCTCTGCACTGGGTTCTGGACCAGCCTCAACAATTGCTGAGTCCCCTGGGCCAGAAGTAGGATCTGTCAAAAGCCAGGAGCCATTCTCTCTGCCTTGGAGAGTGAACAAATTAACAAATAGGGGAAAAAATAAACTGCCAGCTCCCCTAAGCCAGGATCCCAAGGTAGGCACAGCTCTTCTGCCTAGGCAAAGGCATAAGGGATCCACGGACTTTGAGGGCCTTTCCCCCTGGATAGACTTGAGTCGGCCCATCTCAACAGCATAGGCTCTCATTACTGCAGTACAACAGGGTACATATCAGAACTCTAACTTCAACTGTTTCAGCTGTGAAGTGGCAGGTTTGTGACATTTGACACTGCTCAGCCCATTAAGCAAGGTTTCCACCTACCCACATCAGGGGCTTGACAACTGGTGGCTCCACCCATGCCACCTAGCTACGTGCCATAGGGCCCCATGAATAAGAGATATCCACCAGTCCTTACAGCCAGCAGCATTAGGTGCTCATAGTCTGGCTGCAAAACCCACCCACCTACTCGCTCTAGCGAACAGGGACATGCCTTCCTCCTGGACACTCGGGGGCAGCCGTCAGTCCCCTGCCTTGCTCAGAGTGTGTCCTCCCTGCTGCAACCAAATGCCTGTACCTACACCAATCACCCATGCCTGTCTACAACTGTAAGTGACAGCCTACACCACACACTTGGCGGCTATCTGCCTGGGCACCTGAGCAGGATCCATATAGGAGGAGTGGGCGGACTCCTGAGCTCACATACCTAGTAACAGATCTAACCACCTGGTGACAGGACATTAGAGCTTCAAAGGTGTCAATAATCAAACTAGCTCATACGAGCAACCTATTTGGGCATATCCAAACAAAACAAGAAGTTAGGACACAGTAAGCAAACATAAATAAATATAATAACTTACTGATGGCTCGGAGACAGCAGTCAATATCAAATTACATAAAGAGGCAATCCATGATGGCTTCAGCAAGCTCCCAAAATAAAGACTATAGAAATTTCCCAGAGGAGGAAAATTTCTTAGAATTACTGGAGGCAGAAAACAAAAGATTAATATACAGAACCTTCAAGAAATTAGGAAGGAAATTAAGCAAAATGCAGAACACGAAATAGAAGAAATTAAAAAGATTAGAGAAGAGCATAATCACAAATTTAACAGACTGCAAGAATCCATAGAGAGACAGCAATCAGAAATCCAGAAGATTAACAATAAAATTTCACAATTAGACAATTCAATAGAAAGTCATAGAAGCAGAATTGAGGCAATGGAAGTCAGAATTAGTGAGAATGAAGATAAAGCACTTGACACCAACTTATTTGAGGAAAAATCAGATAAAATGATTTAAAAAAATGAAGAAACCCTAAGAATTATGTGGGACTCTATCAACAGGAATAAGCTACGAGTGATTGCACTGGGGATTAAAAGAAAATGCAGAAAGAATTGTTGAAGATTTGTTGGCAGAAAACTTCCCAGATATCGTGAAAGATGACAAGATATCTATCCAAGATGCTCATCGAGCCCCACATAAGGTAGATCTCAAAAGAAAGTCACCAAGACATATTATGGAAAAAATTAAAAAAAAAAATTCTTATACTGAAGCCTGCAGCTGTACCCTAAGAGGAAAGAAGTGGAAAATCCTGCACTTAACTGAAACTAAGGAGATGAATGAGAAGAAGACTTGGGTGGCTCCTCGTGAGGCTGCTTATTGTCCCTTACTCCAGAAGGAATCCCATAACATTCTGCCAAGAGTCAGGCCAACTACACACAAGCTTCATCTACACAGCCTACATGGAAATGTGCAGGGTTATCAGGGCACTTGCTGCACAGGCTTGTCTTACTGGAGAAAATGAAGAGTAATACATGTGTAAAATCTTCATAACAAAGGAACATAGATTATGTGTAGTTGGACAAGGAGTAGGTTAACAGTAATGTACATAAACCTGATTGTCCATGTTCCAGCACAAGGAAAACAGACTACTGATTTAGAATTTAATTTTCCTTGTTTAGGCAAACATTAGCACCTAGGCTATAATGGAATCTAGATGATTTTATTTTTTCACATTAAAAAAAAGTTACCATTTTTCTAAACATGTATACTTCTGGCCCAGGCCATTATTAAAATAGAGTGCAGCGGGGCATGCATTAGCGTTTAAAGCACGAGCAAAGTCTTTGCAATTTGTGGTAGATTACATGTAAATACACCTACGAGAAAACAACCTGCAATAGCTAAAAATATTCAAGCTCATTAGTAAAGCACGCAGCAATTTCAAATCTGTAATTATCTCACTGAATAAAGAGTCTCTCTTCTGTTGTTAAAATGACACATTCCACATTGATCCTTGAAGGTTAAAAACGAAAAACTTCAAAATATGTTAAAAAAAAAAAAAATTCCATGGCCCGAGATATGTAAGTAAGCCTCCTTTGAGTCAAATTTTAGGACCGTACCAGTTACTGCAAAGTTGATTTCAGTGAATGTGGTTTTTACCATCTGATCAAATATACACTGGGAATTCATTTCTATTCTAAGTCTTCAGAATAATAAATGATGCATGGAAGAGTAAGTTACTAATAACCTTCTTTATGTGTATGTGTTTAATAGGCCATTTCTGGGCCTTGGGCTCAGACAGTATAGGCGAAGGGAGAAATTAGTTGTTACCTTTCTTCAACATATATGTTGGCAGCTGTCAATGGGTGGGCAGGACCACTCCTTTGGGCATCTCATTGCATCCATATATTGTTATAGGGGCAGAAGAAACTCCTAGGAGAAAGGTAATGAAATCTAACCTCTTTCAACCCTCCATTTCAACTCTGCCTTTGAGGTTTACACATACGAAAATGTGCCTAGTTGAGGCTTAATTTCAGGAAAAAAAAAATTTGAAGAACAACGTAATGTGAGGACAGGAGGAGATAGGACCAGTGATCCAGAGGTCTGAGGGGTGTGCTAGATTGGGGCACCATCTATTGCTGCAGCTATTGGAACTCCTCCAGCCTTAGGTACCCCAGAGCAATGGGTGGATCTTGGATAAAATAGTTGTCTGTGTCTGCAGTGCTTTATGAACAAAGAGCTCTAACACTTAGGATTCCGCCAGATTATCTGTAAGATACTTCTGACTGAGTCTTCCACAAAGGTAAGCCACTGTCTTCCCTCTCAAGGCAGAGGCTTTACCAGAAACAAATAGGCCAGCATTGTTTTAAAGGAAGACTTTGATTTTGGCTTTTTTTTTTTTTTTCCACCTACTCCAGGCAGTTTGATGGTGCTGCAGCTCTGTGGAAACTTTATTTACAGTCAAATTATCATGGTCACCTATTTAAAAATAACTAGCAAACAGTAGTCTTGTATTTTACAACATGTTTTCCCGTACAATTTTATCTTACAATATATTTTGGAGTATCCCTATTTCAATGACAAATCATTCAGGTCAGAGTATAAATGATTTCTTCAAGACCACTTAGTAAGTAGTGTGTCAGGACTTAAATCCAGATCCTCTGATTTGAAATTCCAGTCTTTCTACCATAGCATGGAGTCATAAGTAGAAAATATGAAGTGTTTAAACAGTAGTAGTTCAGGAGAGTAGCCAAACATGTGATGATAAGAGAAGAAAAACTTGCTTATAAACAATGGTTGAAGATGACAGAGGAAGCCTGTTTATAAAAAACGGTTAAACACAATTGAGTAAGCCAGCTTATAAACAACAGTTGAAGACGACTGAGGAAGTTCCCTGGATTAAGACAGGAGAGTCCTCCAGGGGAAAAACAATACAAAAAAAAAAAAAAAAAAAACTCAGTTCGAAGATAATTTTTTCTGCCTAAAATCATGGCACACAATAAGACTCACATGATCAAAGAATGGTTTTGAGAGCAGAAGACTTTTGTATTGCAAAAGAAGTATACAAGATATTTCCATTTCTTGTAGGTCTCAAGTTAAACTGAGAAATATCAGCTAGAAGCAGAAATACAAAGAGGAATAGAAATATGACTCTTGAGCCCTAGCTGAGACAGAAAGAAGGCTTATATTTTAAGGACTGATGTTGTGCCTTTGCAAAAGGTGAAACTGTAACTTTTCTGCAATCAGAATATCAGAGTAAATCATCCTGAGCCAGATTTACCAATAGAGCTTCAGCTTCAGAGTTCCACACATGCACAGGTTCCTTCCAAAGCCTTGTACCTAATTTTACATTTATAATGTTGAATTCTTCTTCTTAAACAGAGTCCCAAGTTATCTGAGCTCTAAGCACCACAAAACCTGTATCTTCCTCCAGAAGCAGCTAGTCCAGTCTGGACCATCATGGAGTACAGATAGAGATGATGTGGGTTGACAACAAAGAGCAAGGATCATAAAGAAATATGGGGATCTAGGCCAGAATAAGGCATTACCTGAAGTTATTCCTAGCTAAAGGCTTCATCAATATCCTAGAGAGGAATGTTAATACTAAAACCACTCTGTAATTATGCCTACATACCTTGCAAGATTTATTCATGAGAATTCTCGCTCTCTATTTGGGAGACCAGGGTTCGATTCCTGGCCAAAGCACCTCATGTGCAGTCACCACCCTTCTGTCAGTGGAGGCTTGTGTGTTGCTATGATACTGAACAGATTTCAGCAGAGCTTCCAGACTAAGATGGACTAGGAAGAAAGGCCTGGTGATCTACTTTGGAAAACCAGCTAATGAAAACCCTGTAAATACCAATGGTCAGATCCACAGTGGATCATGAGGATGGCCCAGGATCAGTTAGCATTTTGTTCTGTTTTGCATGGGGTCATGAAGAATTGGGACCGACCAAAAACAACTAATAACAAGTTAACTTAAAACCAGTTCTTCTGGGTCTCAGATGATTTCAGATAATTCTGTGATTTGGATCTCTGTTTTTATCTGGATAATCTTTATACAATAGATATTCACAGCCCTGGAATCAGACTGCATAACTATGGTTCCTGATTCCACTACTCATCAACTTAATGACATTCTACTAAATTGCCTTGTGCCTGAGTTTCTGAATCTATAAATTGGGGATTATAATAGTGCCTACATAAGATTCTGTGAGGATTACATGTATGTAAAGTCTTAGATCCAGGCTTGATATGTTGTTAACTTCTCAGCAGCTGATAGTATTTATCTCATTTCTCTCTCTGCTATCTTTTCAAATAGTAGTTGCCTTCCCTCCCATACTCTACTCCCTACTGTGCCTGGAGGTGGAGGAGGATTACTAATTACTTATCATGGCTGCCAACTAGACCATGTTCTTTCTCTCACTGTAGGCTCTGAATCACGTATTATCAGACTATACCACTCACGTGCAGTCAGCTACTAATCCCCAGGGCTTAAGCTCCTGGCTCACTGTCACTCTCTCTAAACACAACTTCTGTCTTATTTCTTGGTGCTTTCAATATTTCCTAATCAATTCATTCTCTTAACTCTTTTATGACTGTTTCTTATCTTCCTTTCTCTTTTCAAAGATCCAATGTCTTCTCCTCCATCCTCCCTTTCAGCTTATGATCCTGCTTCACTGAAAAAACTGCAGTAATCAAAAGAGAACTTCTTACAATTTCCTACTAACACAGCACCACATCATCCCAGCTACCTGTGTCTGTGCACACGTTCTCTGCTTCCCTCCTTTGTGATATGCTAATTGGGATGATTTGAGAATTATAGCCAAAATGATCCTTAGAAGTGAAGATGAGGAGACTTCATCTCTCTTACTTTGGAGATGTTATCAGGGGAACCAGTCCCTGGAGAAGGACATCATTCTTGATAAAGTAGAGGGTCAACAAAAAAGAGGAAGACCTTACCAAGATGGATTGACACAGTGGCTGCAGCAATAGGCTCAAGACGTAGCAATGATTTTGAGGATGGTGCAGGACCAGGCAATGTTTCATTCTGATGTAGACAGGGTTGCTATGAGTCTGAACTGACTCAAGGACACCTAACAACAATATTTGTTCCTAAGGCCAATCACTCTGTTTGCACTTTACTCTTACCTACTCATGGGTATCATTTTACTATTTTGCTGCTCTCTTACTTTGTCAATTTTTCCTCTTATTGGGTCATTTTCATTAGCATACAAGTATGTTATTTTTCCCCTCATGTAAAAAAAAAAAAAAAAACCTTCAATCATGTGATCAAACAGTATCCATGATAATGGGACTTCTAGATATTATATAACTAATAACATGCAAAATGATGTACAAGTACCACCTATCAAATACCATGGTCAAGAATGTTTAACCTGAAGCTAATCAAGTCTCTAGATCTAACTTACTGTTTACATGACAAATGTTATCTGTTGGGGGAGAGAGGCAGTATAATTGAAAAAGCTAAAAGACTCAACAGGAGAATAATCAAAAAAATCCAGAATGTGGGATATTCTACAAGACAACTGGCCTAGTCTCTTTAAAAAATTATGTCATAATGGGTGGTGGGGGTGGTGGTGGGAGGGAGCAGTGAACTGTTTTAGATAAAAGATACAACCAAATATACTCCTGAATCTTGATTTGGATCCTAACTTGAAAAACAGTTATAAAAGACAGTTGGAGAAAATTTTTTGAAAATTTGATTATGGACTGGATGTTAAGTGATTCTAGGTGTGACAACGGTATTAAAATTACATAAGAGAATGGCCTTATTTTCCGAAATCTATATAAAAATATTTTGAGATGATATATCTGATGTCTGCAATGTACTTTTGAATATTTCAGAAGAAAATATGGAAAAATGTTAACAACTGTTAAATCTAGATGATACTTAGGGCATCCTTTTCTTTAAATTTGGGGCATATTTGAATATTTTTATAATAAAATTTTGGAGAAAAAGCTCTTTAAATATCCAACGTTCGCCTTCAGGTACCACTTCACTTCATGGATCTTCTTTGTAGCAAAACTCCTCAAAAGAGTTGTCCAGATTCACTATCTGCAATTCCTCTCCCATCTTCTCAGGCTTTCACCCTACCATTTCACTAAAACAACATTTGTCAAGGTTACCAATGACTTCTCATTGCCATTTATATTCAAAGACCTCATCAGAAACTTTTAGCAGCTTTTGAAGCAGGGATCACTCCTTTCTCCTTGAAACCCATTTTAAATGTAGCTTCTTTTTTTCCTACTTTACAGACTCCTCCTCGGTTACCTTTGCTGGTACTTCTTTATCTCCTGGCTCTGAAATCATGGAAGGTTCAGGGCTTGACTTCTTCTCTGTCTATGCTTGTTGTTAGTTGCCCTTGAATTGGCTCTGACTCATGGCAACCCATGCACAACAAAACAAATAGTGGTGGAACAATGGTTAAGTGCTCAGCAGCTAACTGAAAGGTTGGCAATTCAAATCTACCCAGTGGCTCCACAGGGGAAAAGATCTGGCAATCTGCTCCTATAAAGATAACAGCCTAGAAAACCATATGGGGCAGTTCTACTCTGTCACTTGAGGTTGCTTTGAGTTGGAATTAACTTGACGGCACCTAACAACAACAACAACAGATCCATCTTCGGTATCTTTGGTATGCTCAAGTCCACTGTCGCGGCCAGTAGGTTTCTCATTTTTCAGTACTATATCAGATAATATTGTGTTGTGGTCCATAGGTTTTCACTGGCTAATTTTCAGCAGTAGATCACCAGGCCTTTCTTCTTAGTCTATCTTAGTCTGGAAGCTCCACTGAAACCTGTCCACAATGGGTGACCCTGCTGCTATTTGAAATGCTGGTGGTATAGCTTCCAGCATTATAGTGACACAGAAGCCACCGTAGTAAGACAGACAGACAGGTGGTGGTGTCTAAACTTACTCCCTTGCTTATCTCATCCAATCTCATGGATTTCAAGATCATCTATATGCTAATGACTGGTAAGTTTTTTCTCAGCCAGGACCCCTCCCACCATCTGCAGACTTGTACATTAATCAAGAATCCTCCTCTGTCTGAAGCCTGGAGACCATGCCATTGGAATAGTCAGGTCGGTATTTCTTCCTAACTCTCTGTGGTATAGTCAAGAGAAGACTGGCTATTTGTAAGATCTAAGATCTGGCTACGATATAAAATCCGTAGAAGAACATACAAAAGAGGAGCTCTGTGAGTTCCAAGTGGGAGGCCAAGTACCTGCATCTGAATTGGAGATGTACCAAATCAATTCTAGGAATTAGGACCTTATTGGGCAATAACTGAAGTCTCTCAGTAGTACAACAGTTGACGCACTGGACTACTAACTGAAAGTTTGGAGGTTCGAGTCCACCCAGAGGCTCCTTGGAAGAAAGGCAATCTACTTCCGAAAAATCAGCTACTGAAAACCCTATGGAGCACAGTTCTACTCTGACACACATGAGGTCACCGTAAGTTAAAATCAACTTGACAGCAGCCGGAAGGCAGTAACTGCATCTATGTGTAACTTAAAAAGATTAAAGAAGTTTATAATCAAACATTCTGAATGAAGATCTCTAGCACAAATATTTGTCCCCTCTTTCCAAATTCTATTGCTATACTTCATCACCTTGAGTATGCAGGATTGGAATGCCTTCCTTATGGGCTTCCCTAGCTCCTGTGAGGCACACTGAAGCTAGGAAAACCCAAATCCATCATCCTTACATGTAGCTGCCTGAAAGATCTTATATCATTCTTTGTTTTAAACACTTAAATGGATCTCCCTTACTCCTTAATATCCCTTACAAGATTATCTAAAATCCAATCCCTGTCTGCTACTTATTTTGTCCAATCCTTGTCTTCTTCCTGCTACATCAAGAAACGATGAACATTGTGCTTCTGCTTCAATTTCTTGAAGGCAGAGTAGTCTTCTAATTTGGTCTGAATGCAAAGAATGAAATTAAGCTCTTGCTGAATTTACAAGGACTCCTTATAAATGATATGAAAGTCAGGCAATGAGCATTGTGCTATCTTGGTCACACAGCTATTTATCTAAGTTAAGAAAGTTTTTTCTACTTCATTGTTCTCATCTGCAAAATGGAGATGATATACTTGTTTTCCACATTACAGACTTGTTCAGAAGCTTAGCATAGAGCCTCGTTATAGCAGGAACTCAATAAATTTATAAAATTTTTACTGTAAGTATCTCCATTTTACAGATGGGGGCTAAGAGATTAAGAGGGATTAACCTGCCATGACCACTAAATTGTGAAGCCAAGAACCAGGGAGTTTTTCTCCAGAGTCCTCTTCTGTACCATATGGAATATTACATCATTACTATATATTGTTGTTGTTGTTAGGTGCCGTCGAGTCATTTCCAACTCATAGCAACACTAGAGGACGGAGTAGAACTGCCCCATACGGTTTCTAAGGAGTGGCTGGTAGATTTCAACTGCAGACCTTTTGGTAAGCAGCTGAGCTCTTAACCACTATGTCACCAGGGCTCTCTGTCAATTCTAATAAAACATCTAACCAGGCTTCTGAACAACACAGAAAAATATATGAATTAAGATCTATGTATCACTGTAGGAAATGTGGCCTTCCTGGATTGATTAGAAAGCAGAAAAACAAAGAAAGTGTTAGCTACACATTGACTACACCTATAATGGAACTGGAATTAAAAAAAGAGTTGCAAAAAAGCCACTCATCCAAAGCAGATTTGCAGACACATCACTTTTACTTATGTTACTCCGTATGCCTAGGGGCCTTTTTCTCTTTGGCAAAATCCAACTTATTTTCACTGATACATAATTTTTGAGAAGCTATTCTTTATCCTTCCAGAAAGAATTATTCTCCCTCTCTGCTACATTATAGATTTTATTTCTAATTCTTATTTCATGGTATCTTAAATAGTCTTAAGTATTTATTTCCCTGAACAATATAGTAGGAGATCCTTGATAAGAGCAGTTTATTCATTTGTACCTTTGCCACCCAAACCAGGGTTCATTAAATATTTGTTGAATTGGATTGATTGAATTTTTGGTTGAGTGGTAAGATAGATAATTAAGTCAGCCAAACAAAATAAAACATAAACTATTACAAATTCAGAAATATATAGTAAAATTCATGAAATAAAAGCTATCCATCACTTCCTGAAACACAGTCTTTGTAGACTGATTAAAACACATGAAGAGAAAAATGTCACGTACACATACATACAGCATACTAATAATTGATCTGGGATTCAGAGAGGGTACTTGGATACAAAGAAAAGATGTGGAAAAGCAGCTCATAACCAGAAATTGCCCTTATAGGAGAGTTAATTATCCCCTAACTCCTTTTTTTTTTAAAACATCTACTTAAAGTGTAATATTTAAATTCTACAAATGACATTCTAAAGCTCTAAGTTCATTTTTTTCTGTTTTCTCCGTTTTTTACCTTGACATTTTTTCTTTGTGATTACCAGGACTATTGTTTATTCCAATAAGCACACGTCTCATACCTGACCCATCAGTCCCTTCTTGAATCTGTATTTAAATTATGATGCTTATTTTATAACATTATATTATTTCCATGGCAACTGTCTTAGTATAATAAACAGAGGAGGATGACTTCTGCTGCTTTATCCTGAAGTGAAGGAGCTGAAGTGAAGAAGAGTGAGCTTGAGCTGAAGAGAAAATAGCTATAAAAACAGAAATGATGATGGAAAAATGAAATTTATTTTATTATATACCCTTAATTAGGTGCTGAAAGCATTTACTAGGTAGAATAATCACAGCCCTACTCTCTTGTACTCACCCCTCAACCTACCCCCATTAGTGCCACTGAACTTATGGCTGATTGCTTCCTTAGTGCAATGCACTGTTACTAATTGATAGTTCTAGTTTGTTCCAGTGTTCTTTTGTCTGTTTTCCAAGCTCTAGGTACATTTGAACATAGCTTAGCTAAGTGCATTACCAGATGACAAATAATAAAACCATTTATTAAAATCAACCTCCGTACTAATGGCACACACAGTTTTTGCAATTATTTTCAATATTATGAGGCTCAAATGGAAAAAAAAAAAAGGTCTGTGCACACACATACAGAGAACAAATACACGTATGGACTTTATAAAAACATGGAATTAGAAGTAATTTTAAAATCTATTTGCTTAATGTGACAATGACCTTTCTTCCCAGTTTCAAAAGGCTTTTAGGTACTGTCAGTCTTTATTGCAACTTCAGTTAAATCCTACCCTCTCCTGAGACATAGCATCAAAACCTAATTCAGTTACAAGTAGCAATAACATTTAATTATCTCCTCCAATTATCTACACTGCCAAATTATAGTATTTCCTGAAAACCACAGATGTCACTGTTGCAAGCAAGAAACGGTTTGGGATATGTACAGAATATTAGAATCACACTGGCTTATTTAATGCTTTTATTCTTCATGGCTCATATTTATATATAGTAGAAAAAAAAAAGTTTCCAATCTAACCTACTTCATATTTAAAAAATACTATCAACATATTCTCCTAGGGAAAATTACTTAACAACCCTGTGCCTCAGTGTCCTTATCCATACCTCATAAGACCATGCCTGACATTTAAAAAACACACAGCAAATACTAGATTTCATTGTTACTTCAGGTAAAAATTGCTTATCTGGTGCTAATATATACTAAGAAATAGTCATCTTCCATTTAAGTAAAGATATATTAAGCGAAAAATTAAAATTAGTTTGCCTGATGACAGGGATGATGAATATACTGCTAAAAACTAAAATTAGTTTGTCTGATGACAAGGCTGATGAATATTCCTTTTCCTTTAAAGAACTACATAGAGTGCTACTCTTGCATCCTCCTCTCCTTTTCTAAATTGTGGTTAATATATAGATAAGAAAACATTTACCATTTTAACAATCTTCAATTGTAGAGTTTAGTGACATTAATTACATTCATCATATAGTTCAATGTTTTCCAATATGTCTAGGTTGTTTCTTAGACCCATCTGAAGGAAGAGTATGCTCTAGAGATTTCTGTACTTTGGTATACTCTTCACAAATCAGGGAGAAGACATGAGAGGTTATACAAAGAGCAACTTTCCCTAGTACTTTTGTGAATCCTTCTGGTGTGAGATCCTTACTATTACAAATTGCCTTGAGGACATGACCCTGAAGCATAGGTTCCAGTAAATACTCCACTTTTTGCTCCATTTCTTTAACTAAATTTTCTCTAAAAAAACAGTCTATGTTCTCTATGTAATCCTTACCACTAACTAATCTTTTAACTTTCCAATTAGCAGGCAGATTTTGACTTGCAAAAAAATGTATAGTCAGAGCATGAGGACTTGTATGGAGAATGAAGTATTTTAGGAGTCTGCTACTTTAAGTCCCCATCAAATGAAAAAAAATTCAGTCCAAAATTTTGTATAAAAATAAAAAATATATATAAAACATAGGATCTTTTCAATAA
Source organism: Trichechus manatus latirostris (assembly GCF_000243295.1). Taxonomy (NCBI): domain Eukaryota; kingdom Metazoa; phylum Chordata; class Mammalia; order Sirenia; family Trichechidae; genus Trichechus; species Trichechus manatus. The sequence goes on from NW_004443958.1 coordinate 594,881, forward strand.
AAGTCTTAACGTGCATGAATCACCATTATGGGTAGGTCAGGGTCTACTCTGGTTAACTTGGCTTATCATGATCACATGGCATATTAATTTTAAAATGTCTTATGCTCAGAATGAGCATCTTTGAGATGCCCAAGTTGATGGTAGACACACAGGGGGTACAAAGATGACTAATGTGAAGTCTACACCTTTAAGAGACTCACAGTTACCAGATAAAACAGGCATGTAGCATTCAATAGTCATCCACAGTATAGTAAAGCAATTTCAGAAGCATCTACTAATGGACCAGATAGATTCTAAAAGAATGTCCATAAATGTATTTGTTTATAAAGTCCAAATTAATGAGAAGGGTTTAAGCTCATATTCCCTGATCCAGTTCCATTTAATAACAAATATGCAAAATATGCATTGGTTCTCCCTTTTCTTCTGGATACTCAATTAAAATCAGGTACATGTTTTTTTCTTCCTTTTCATTTCATTGAAAAAGAAAATTGAGGCAGCTCTTCTCCTTGGTGAGCTCTCAGTTTCACTACCTTATGGGGAAGGACTTTTTTCTTCATATGCAGGTATAAGAGTTATCATTTCTCACCATATTCAACTTTTATAAATTTATCTTTTTGTTTCTATCATAATTGTAAGACTCTTCTTAGTAGTGGTTTCAGCCACCTTCACTGTTGGTTGGTTGGTTGACTTACTAGACTTAAGGGATTGTGTGTTAATAACACAGAAAATGCATCCTAGACTAAGGAATACTGTGATGCCCAAGGCTGAAATGGCAATTACAGTTCCTTATTAGTTTTAGGCTGAACTGACTCTATGTTCCTCTGGAGGACAGCTTTGTTCATATAAATAAAAGCTGAAAATTTGAATGTAAAGGAGCTTGGTTATATTACACATTCATTTCTTTAAAAAGTCAGTGAAAGCCTTCTACACGCTAAACACAGTTGCAGATAAAAGGTAATTCAATGCAACATGATGAGTCCTAGAAAAGGGAAATACAGGAAAATCAATGCAACCTATAGGAAGGATATCTAACCCACTTTTGGGAGGTCAAGAAGGGCTTCTTAGCAGAATGGGTAAATAAGGTGAGTTTAAAGAAATAATGGGTTAGGCCAAATTATGGAGGGGTGGTTAAGTGGGTAACATTCAGAATGTATCTTGAAGGCAATGGAGAATAATGGAAGAATCTTTAATCAACAGAGTGACATCATCAAATTTGTATCATAGGAAGTTCATTCTGATTCCACTGTTTGGTTTGTGGAAAAGGGACAAGAATGGAGACTACAGTGCTGCTTGGGTTGTTACAGTAATACAAGTACATGATAATAGATAATAGCATCTTGAACTATTGTGGATACAACAGACTAAATGACAGAGGCTCCTCTAGTGCTAAACAGTCCTTTCAGTGTTTTTTTTTTTTTAATTCATTTATTTATTTTTACTATATCTCTCTCTGTATCCACATTCTTAAAAATAGATTATCTGTTTATATCAACAGAAGTGAAAGCTTGATCATTTGCACACACTAGACCTCAACATATCCTTAACACCTTAAAGTGTAGAAAGTGCATGACATTGCATGTAGCATCTATGGATGTATTCCAGGATGTATATAAGGGAATGACTGGAGAAGATTCTAAGTCCACATCTGGCTTTATCTTAAAAGCAATGGGGAATCGCTTAGTGATTTAAGTAGGGAACAGACAGAAGATTTGCTCTTTCTAAGGATAACATAACTGATGTAGTAGACAGATTTAAGGTGGTACCCCATGATCCTAACCTTCTGGGATTCACACCTTAGTGTAATCCACTTCCCTCAATTGTGGGCAGGACCTGTGACTTGCTTCTAATCACCCCTGTGATTACGTTAGATTATATAAAACTCCATCTTGCTAGCAGACTCACGAAAGGACTCGCCTTGCTGCCATTTTGGGGAAGCCTAGGTGGCAAGGAACTGCTGGTGGCCTGTATGAGCTGAGCAAAAAACTGAAGCCCTCACCCCTACAACCAAAAGAAACTGATTTCTTTTCCAACAACTATGTGAGTTTGAGAGAGGACTCCTATCCTCGCCATGAGTTGGAACCAACTCACAGGCACGAAAACAACAACAACAACAGCCTCAGATGTGAGCCCAGTCTTGGTCAACACCTTAACTGCAGCCTTGTGAAACCCTAAGAAGAGGACCCAACTAATCCATGCCCAGATTCCTGACCCACAGAAACCATGAGATAGAAAATATGTCATTTTAGGCCACTAAACTTGTGGTAATTTGTTACCCAGCAACAGTAAACTAGTAACTGGTAACAATATTGAAAATACATTAGAGGAAAGAAAGTTGGAAACAGGAATTCCAGCTAGCAAGGAGGAGGTAATATGGTGAAATTATACATGTAATTGCTAAATCATGAACATTGGAGTAGGAAATATCTGGGTTCAAGTTTTTATGGAGTTATGTGATTAATGTAGTTATTTTATAACATGAGATAATAATATCCACTCAAATGATTTTTAGAAGGCTTATGACAGGAAGATAAATATATAAGTAGCATTTAGCACAATGCCTAACGCACATTATTATCATGCTATTGTATTAATTTTTATGAGGAAGAATTCGAGCTGGACTAGAATAATGGGAATTATGGGAATGGAAATGGTGAGAAATTTGAGCATTAGTTTTAGGTAGTAGGTCTTAGTGACTGCTCCAACATGGATTAGGAGTAAAAGATGACATAATTTCTAACTTGGATGATTGGATAAGAATGATGCCACAACCGAAATAAAAAGTGAAGATATAAGCGTCAATTTGGCTGAGAAGATAAAGAGTTCTGTTTTGGCATGTGGAAGTGAGTGTGCCTGTGGGAGAGCATCCATATGGAGAAGTCTGCTGGACAGCTGGAAATGCAGACCTGGTATTCAGAAGAAATCTGGGTAGACGAATTTGGAGATGGTTGAGAATTAATTTACCCATAAACTACATCAGTATTCACACACACACACACACACACACACACCCCACACAACACATAATCCTAATATTCTTTCTGCAGAAAACATGAGAAATCTTCTCTTAGAAATAAGTAAATGATATGCTACTTAAATAAAGTCTAAGCTGAAAAGATATAGAGACTGGAAAAAGGATACTTTCTTCTTTCTTTAAAAGATAAGGAGGGAGGAGGGAAAACAGTTGTCATAAAGAGGACTCTGACTCATGGTGATCGTATGTGTGTCAGAATAGACACACAGAATAGACACTCTAGGAATTCTCAATGGCTTATTTTTCAGAAGTAGGTCACCAGGACTTTCTTCCAAGGTGCATCTGAGAAGACTCGAACCTCAAACCTTTTGGTTAGAAGTCAAGCACATTAATTGTAAGGAGTCTACCCAGGGACTCCTTAAAAAAATGAACTGCTAGTAAATCCCAAAATGTAAAGAGGATAATTAAGTTGATCGATCTTGCTAAGTATGTTGCAGTGCTCAGCAAACTACAGTCCCAGAGCCATATCCACCCAGTTGCTTACTTTTGTAAATAAAGTTTTATTGGAACTCAGCCACACCCATTCATTTATGTGTACTGCCTATTGCTGCTTTTACAATACAATGACAGAGTTGAGTAGTTGTGATAGAAACTGTGTGGCTCTTAAAGACTGAAATATTTACTATCTAGCACTTTACGGACGAAGTTTACTGACCCCTGGTTTATTACATAAAAATGATAGTCTTCCAAAATAAGGCATTTAATAAATAAGGTAATAAAAATGCTGGGCTAACACTGGGCTAACAATTATAAGACATGGTGTGGCACAATCTTCCACTCTTTACTTCTAACCTTTCTGAGCATGCATTTTCTCAGCTATAAAATGGGAATAATACCTGCTCTAGTTACTTCACAGGGCTATGAGCAAGAAACTTCAAAAAACTATAAAGCAATACGCAAATATAAGTTAATATTATAGATTTTTTATATATTAGGTGGTAAAGTCAGTGTACCCAGTCATAATTATACAAGCAAAAATATAAATACACTCCTGTGTATATAACTTCTCAGAGCCCTTTGCTCCCTCACATTTACTATGTTTATAAGAAATATTTTGGTTGAGTAGAACTGATATTGGTAGTCTCCTTTCCAGAAAACACAAGCACAGAAAATTAAGAAATTTCCTTGAAGTCACACAGATAATTAGTGGTAGAATCTGAGAACAACTCAAGTCTCCTAATTCCTAATTTGCTTTCTACAGGGCCGTGCATCTACGATGCAGATTAACTTAACAGATGAATCGTATTTTAAATATGTGTGTGGGTTTCTGATGTATATAATTTTAGTATGGAGCTTGAAGGCTGAGATGAAATAAACAGAATTTGTTTAAAGGTGAGTTGCCTCTTCAAATGCATTTTATTCTTTCATTTAAAAAATTTAATAAACTATTAAGAGGCTGTTAAAAAGTTTCTAGTATTTTTTTAAACAGTTTAAAAATAAACTACTTTTTATAACAGTTTTAGATCCATTAAGAAGTTACAATGATAGTACAGAGGATTCCTATATGCCCACACCCAATCTTCCCTATTGGTAATATTTACTTTTAAACTAAATAATAAAGAAAAATCATCATGTATCATTTAAAATGTAAGCAAAGTGAGAAAAATATGTAGATGTGCAATGTACAGTTATCAGTTTTTCTCATTTGACTCATGATTAAGGCAAGATGTAGTTACTTGTCCAAGGTCATAGCGAAAATCAATGACACATGAAATTAGAAATAGAAGCAGACGTGTTAAATTGGGGATTATGAGGATGAATGTATTAACGTCTTTAAAATGACCAGAATGTGTGTGCTCCTTAAAATGTGTGAACTCCTGCCTAAAGACAAATCATTACTAATATTTAATTTACTAATCTACTTTCCAAAACAACATGTTCTTTCATTAGCTCCTTGTTTGTTTGCAACACAACTTGGCTTGGTTCCTGGTATATTTGGAAGTGGAATGAAGACATGAAATATTTTTCCTGATTTAAAAGATGACAATGGAAATGCCAGTGTTTTTTAATGTGAACTTTAGAAAAGAAAACCAGGTATTTATTTCTCGATCAAAAACAAGACGTTTCTTATTTTTTTTGAAATAGCAACCTTCGCATACTTTATCTTTTTTACTTTAAGACATTTGATTGTCACACAGATGATCAGATATTCATTTCTTTAGAAACAGCTCTCTAGGACAATCTCGTGAATATAAAATATTATCTAAAACAAAATATCATTTTCCCTGGTAACTATTTTTAACTTTTTTCAAAATTTAAAGCATAATTACAGAAATAGAGATACATAGACACGTAATTTTTTAAAAGGTAAAATTCTTGTCTTGACACTAAGTAGTGATCAACTGAAATGGGATTGTGTATTTGAAGTTCTTAGCTGCTGATGACTCCATAAAACATATTTATTTCCCTTCCTCTTCTTTCTCTACTCTATTCTGCTGATTTTTAAAAATCGATCCTCACAGCTGTCAGTCTCTGTGGCCCTTAGGATTACATAATACTTGCTGAGCAGTGCATTAGTGATTGTTATGGATTGAATTTTGTCCCACAAAAATGTGTGTCAACTTGGCTAGGCTATGATTCCCAGTATTGTGTGGCTGTTCACCATTTTGTGATCTGATGTGATTATCCTATGTGTTGTAAAACTTAACCTTTACGATGTTAATAAGGCAGGATTAGAGGCAATTATGTTAATGAGATAGGACTCAATCTACAGGATTAGGTTGTATCTTGAGTCAATATCTTTTCAGATATAAAAGAGAGAATCTAGCAGAGAGGAAAGGGATCTCATATCACCAAGAAAGAACAGCCAGGAGCAGAGTGCATTGTTTGGACACAGGGTCCCTGTGCAGAAAAGCTCCTAGACCCAAGGGAAGACTGAGGACAAAGACCTTCCCCCACGGCTAACAGAGAGAGAAAGCTTTTCTCTGGAGCTGGTGCCCTAAATTCAAACTTCTAGCCTCTTAGACTGTGAGAGAATAAATTTCTGTTTGTTAAAGCCAACCACTTGTGATATTTCAGTTATAGCAGTACTAGATAACTAAGACAATGATTTACATTTAGCGTAACTTTTATTGCTCAGAACTATCTCGCAATATGGGTATGATTATCCACATTTTACATTTGAGAAAACTTGGAAGGAAAGAAGTTTAAAAAACTTGCAAAGGCCACACAGCTTAAGAAGAGCTGGAGTGTGAACATGAACTACGTGCCTGCCATGGAGGCTACTACTTGGGAAGAAGAATCCTTACTTTTGAGTGGATGTTATCACCATCTATTTTTATCAAGATTCTTCTCCTGCTCTTCAAATTACTCTGTACTTTGGCGACCTCCAATAAATAGTCTTCTCGGATTATTTGCTTAGTGTACAAATTGAATAGGTATGATGAAAGGATACAACCCTGATGAACACCTTTCCTGACTTTAAACCACACAGTATCCCCTTGTTCTGTTTGAATGACTGCCTCTTGATCTATACAGGTTCCTCGTGAGCACAATTAAGTATTCTGGAATTCCTATTCTTCCCAAAGTTATCCATAATTTGTTACGATCCACACAGTCTAATGTCTTAGCATAGTGAATAAAACACAGGTAAACATCTTTCTGATATTCTCTACTTTCAGCAAGGATTCATCAGACGTCAGCAATGATATCCCTGGTTCTGTGACCTCTTCTGAATCCATTTGAATTTTTGGCAGTTCCCTGTCAATATACTGCTGCAGCTGCTTTTGAATGGTCTTCAGCAAAATTTTACTTACGTGTAATATTGATGATACTGTCCAATAATTTCCACAAATGAGGCATCAAGATTGGAGGAAGACTCATTAACAACCTGCATTATGCTGATGACACAAACTTGCTTGCTGAAAGTAAAGAGGACTTGAAGCACTTACTGATAATGCAGATCAAAGACTACAGCCTTCAGTATGGCCTACAACTCTACATAAAGAAAACAAAAGTCCTCACAACTGGACCAATAAGCAACATCATGATAAACGGAAAAAAGACTGAAGTTGTCAAGGATTTCATTTTACTTGGATCCACCATCAACACCCATAGAAGCAGCGGTCAAGAAATCAAAAGATGCTCAGAGGTCAATTTATAGCAAACAATGCACACATTCAAAAAGAAGAAAGGCCAAAATCAAAAGATTAACCTTACAACTTGAACAAGTAGAAAAAGAGCAGCAAAAGAAGCCCTCAGGCACCTGAAGAAAGCAAATAATAAAAATTAGAGCAGAATTCAATGAAATAGAGAATAGAAAAACAATTGAAAGAGTTAACAAGACCAAAAGCTGGTTCTCTGAAAAGAACAACAAAATTGACAAACCACTGGCCAAACTGACAAAAGAAAAACACGAGAGGAAGCAAATAACTCAAATAAGAAATGAGATGGGCGATATTACAACAGACTTAACTGAAATTAAAAGAATCATAACAGAATACTATGAAAAACTGTAGTTCAACAAATTTGAAAACCTAGAGGAAATTTCTAGAAACACACTACCTACCTAAACTAACACAAACAGAGGTAGAAAAACTAAATAAACCTGTAGCAAAAGAAGAGACTGAAAGGTAATTAAAAAAATCCCAATGAAAAAAAGCCCTGGCACAGACAGTTTCACTGGAGAATTCTACCAAACTTTCAGAGAAGAGTTAACACCACTACTACTAAAGGTTTTTCAGAGCATAGAAAATGATGGAATACTCACAGACTCATTCATTCTATGAAGCCAACATAACCCTGATACCAAAACCAGGTAAAGACAGCACACACACACACAAAATTACAAACCAGTATCCCTCATGAACATAGATGCAAAAATCCTCAGCAAAATTCTAGCGAATAGAATTCAAAAACATATCAAAAAAATAATTCACCATGACCAACTGGGATTCATACCAGGTATGCAGGGATGGTTCAACATGAGAAAAACAATCAATGCAATCCATCACATAAATAAAACAAAAGACAAGAACCACATGATCTTATCAGTCAATGCAGAAAAGGCATTTGACAAAGTCCAACATGCATTCATGATAAAAACTCTCAACAAAATACGAATAGAAGGGAAATTCCTCAGTATAATTAAGGGCATTTATACAAAGCCAACAGCCAACATCATCCTATATGGAGAGATTTTGAAAACGTTCCCCTTGAGAACGGGAACCAGACAACGATGCCCTTTATCACTGCTCTTATTCAACATTGTGCTAGAGTTCCTAGCCAGAGCAGTTAGGCTAGAAAAAGAAATAAAGGGCATCCAAATTGGTAAGGAAGAAGTGAAAGTAACCCTATTTGCAGACGATATGATCATATACACAGAAAACCCCATCAGTGAAGTATCAGGATACAAGATAAACGTACAAAAATCAGTTAGATTCCTCTGCACCAACAAAGAGAACTTCAAAGAGGAAATCACCAAATCAATACCATTTACAATAGCCCCCAAGAAGATAAAATACATAGGAATAAATCTAACCAGAGACATAAAAGACCTATACAAAGAAAACTACAAGATATTACTACAAGATACCAAAAGAGACCTAAATAAGTGGGAAAACATACCATGCTTATGGATAGGAAGACACAATATTGTGAAAACATCAATTCTACCCAAAGTGATCTACAGATACAACGCAATCCCAATCCAAATTCCAACAGTATTTTTTAGTGAGATGGGGAAACAAATCACCAACTTCACATGGAAAGGAAAGAGGCCCTGAATAAGTAAAGCATTACTCAAGAAGAAGAATAAAGTTTGAGGTCCCACACTACCTGGTTTTAGAACCTATTATACTGCCACGGTAGTCAAAACAGCCTGGTACTGCTACAATAATAGATACATAGACCAATGGAACAGAATTAAGAATCCAGACATAAATTCATCCACCTATGAGTAGCTGATATTTGACAAAGGCCCAAAGTCCATTAATTGGGGAAAAGACAGACTCTTTAACAAATAGTGCTGGCATAACTGGATATCCATCTGCAAAGAACTGAAACAAGACCCATACCTCACATTATGCACAAAAACTAACTCAAAATGAATGAAAAACTTAAATATAAAATCAAAAACCATAAAGATCATGGAAGAAAAAATAGGGACAACGCTAGGAGCCCTAATACATGGCATAAACACAATACGAACCATAAGTAACAATGCACAAGCACTAGAAGAGAGACTAGATAACTGGGAGCATCTAAAAATCAAACATTTATGCTCATCAAAAGACTTCACCAGAAGAGTCAAAAGACAACCTACAGACTGGGAAAAAATTTTGGCTACCACAAACCCGATCTGCATCTAACCTCTAAAATCTACAAGATACTGCAAAACCTCAACAACAAAAATAAAAATAACCCTATTAAGAAATGGACAAAGGATATGAACAGGCACTTCACCAAAGAAGATATTCAGGTGGCTAACAGACACATGAAGAAATGCTCATGATCATTAGCCATTAGAGAAATACAGATCAAAACTACAATGAGATATTGTCATGGTCTGAATTATGTCCCCCCAAAAATGTGTGTATCAATTTCGCTGGGCCATGATTCCCAGAATTGTGTGGTTGGCCTCCATTTTGTGGTTGTAATTTTAAGTTAAAGAGGATGAGGGTGGGATTATAACACCACCTTTACCCAGGTCACATCCAGTGTAAAGGGAGTTTCCCTGGGGTGTGGCCTGCACCACCTTTTATCTCTTGAGAGATAAAAGGAAAGGGAAGCAAGCAGAGGGCTGGGGACCTCATACCATCAAGAAAGCAGTGCCGGGGGGAGCAGAGCGCATCCTTTGGACCAGGGTCCCTGCGTCGAGAAACTCCTAGTCTGGGAGAACACTGATGAGAAGGCCGAGAGAGAGAAAGCCTTCCCCTGGAGCTGACACCCTGAATTTGGACTTTTAGCCTACTTTACTATAAGGAAATAAACTTCTCTTTGTTAAAACCATCCACTTGTGGTATTTCCGTTATAGCAGCACTAGATGACTAAGACAGATATCAATCATCTCACCCCAACAAGGCCAGCATTAATCCAAAAAACACAAAATAATAAATGCTGGAGAGGTTGTGGAGAGACTGGAACACCTATACACTGTTGGTGGGAATGTAAAATGGTCCAACCACTTTGGATATCTATTTGGTGCTTCCTTAAAAAGCTAGAAATAGTAGTACCACACAATCTAGCTATCCCGCTCCTTGGAATACATCCTAGAGAAATAAGCACCATCACATGAATAGATATATGCACAGCCATGTTCACTGCAGCACTGTTCACAGTAGCAAAAAGATGGAAACAACCTAGGTGCCCATCAACGGAAGAATGGATAAACAAATTATGGTATATCCACACAATGGAATACTACACAATGATAAAGAACAATGATGAAGCTGTGAAACTTCTTATAACATGGAGGAATATGGAGGGCATTATGCTGAGTGAATTTAGTCAGTCACAGAAGGACAAATATTGTGTAAGACCACTATTATAAGAACTCAAGAAAAGGTTTAAACACAGAAGACAACATTCTTTGATGGTTATGAGGGTGGGGTGCGAGGGTGAGGGTTTTTTACTAACTAGTAGTAAACAAGTTTTATCTTAGGTGCAGAGAAGGACAGCACACACTACAGGGGAAGTCAGCACAACTGGACTAAACCAAAGCTAAGAAGTTTCCTGAATACAATCAAACACTTTGAGGGACAGAGTAGCAGGGGTAGGGACCTGGAGACCACGCTTTCAGGGGACATCTAGGTCAAGTGGCATAACAAAGCTTATTAAGAAAATGTTCTGCATCCTACTTTGGTGAGTGGTGTCTGGGGTCTTAAAAGCTTGCAAGTGGCCATCTAAGATGCATCAATTGGTCCCAACCACCTGGAGTAAAGGAGAATGAAGAACACCAAAGACACAAGGAAAGCATTAGCCCAAGAGACAGAAAGGGCCACATGAACTAGAGACTTCATCAGCCTGAGACCAGAAGAACTAGATGGTGCCCGGCTACCACCAATGACTGCCCTTACAGGGAACACAACAGAGAGTCCCGGATGGAGCAGGAGAAAGGTGGGGTGCAGAACTCAAATTCTAGTAAGAAGACCAGACTTAATGGTCTGACTGAGACTGGAGGAACCCCGGAAAGCATGGCTCATGGATTCTGTATCAGCCCAGAACTAAAATAATTTCCGAGGCCAACTCTTCCGACAGGGATTGGACTGGACTGTGGGACATAAAGGGATACTTGTGAGGAGTGTGCCTCTTAGCTTAAGTAGATACAAGAGACTAAATGGGCAGCTTCTGTCCGGAGGTGAGATGGGAAGGCAGAGAGGGTAGAAGCTGGTTAATTGGACATGGGGAATCAGGGGTGGAAAGGAGGAGTGTGCTGTTACAATATGGGGAGAGCAGTTAGGGTCACATAACAATGTATGTATAAATTTTTGTAGGGGAGACTAACTTGAAATGTAAACTTCATCTAAACTACAACAATAAAGTGTTGAAAAAGATGAAACTTTGAAGACTAAGATGCATCCAAGCCAAGCCATGGTGTTTTCAATCGCCTCAGGAGAAAAAAAACAAAAAAACAAAAACATAAACCCATTGCTGTGGAGTTGATTTCAACTCGTAGTGACCCTATAGGACATAGCAGAACTGCACCATAGAGTTTCCAAGGAAAACCTGGTGGATTTGAACTGCCGACCTTTTGGTTAGCAGCCAAAGCTCTTAATCACTATACCACTAGGGTTTCCAAATCGCCTCATATGCACGCAAAAGCTGGACGATGAATAAGGAAGTCCGAAGAAGAACTGACGCCTTTGAACAGTGGTGTTGGCAAAGAATATTGAATATACCAGAGACTGCCAGAAGAATGAAAAAATCTGTCTTGGAAGAAGTAAAACCAGCATGCTCCTTAGAAGCTAGAATGGCAAGACTATGTCTCACATACTTCGGACACGTTATCAGGAGGGATCAGTTCCTGGAGGGGGACATTATGCTTGGTAAAGTAGAGGTTCAGCAAAAGAGAGGAAGACCCTCAACAAGATGGATTGACACAGTGGCTGCAACAATGGGCTCAAGCATAACAACGATTGTGGGATGGTGCAGGACTGGGCAGTGTTTCGTTCTGCTGTACACAGGGTCTCTATGAGTCGGAACAAACTCGACAGCACCTAACAACAACAACAATAACTAGGCTGTGGTCAAAGAAGCTTTCCTCTGATTAAAGTACAGGACAAGCACTAGGACTGCTCTGAATCCATGTATGAATTATAATGAAGGCCAGGTTTCCTCCTAACTGTATCATAGTCTCCAGTCAGACGCAGCAGTGTGCTGCTATGGACCAGGCAGAGGACTCGGACATGGTGATAGTCATAGCTCTGCCCTTACCTTTGTGTACAACTTTGAGTTTTTTATAGAAATTGTATTTTACTGATAAAATGGTAATGCCAAATCTACTTCAAAGCATTAGTGTGTTTTTTGAATGAGACATCACATAATATAATCCTTATAAATTGTAAAATAATATAAAATAGCATTATTATATTTTAACATTTTGTTACAATATTACTCAGGAAATGAATAAAATGGATAAATTTATTCATGAATGTTGTTTATTACTCATATAATAGCCAAAATTAAGATAAATTTTACCAAATTCTGCCAAAAGAATCTGAAATATACCAACCAACTTATACACTAAACATAAAATCAAAACCCAACACTTAAAAACTTCAAAACTGGCATTATCAGTTGCCTTACTGTCCAGAGACAACCCCATCTTATGTCACCTATATATGCGTAGACCGTTTTACTAAATGTTAGTATTGATGTTATACTTAACATAAAATTTAAAATCTCATCTGTGGGTTGGTTTTGGAAATGGATCTATTGTGTGCATCCTTGTGCCAGAGAAAATGCAGTCTAGATTCCAAATATCTGAAACAGAAGCAAACTTACGATCTGGCCGCTGTCTGTAACATAAGCTTCCTGTAAGGTTGGCAATGTTGAGGATAAGCAATAGCTTTTAAGCAAGTATGGAATAGAGTTCTGGTGTTAGATATGTATGAAGCAAAGAAACTAGGAAGAAATAAACTAGTATTGCTAAAGCTGGGGATCTGCTCATGTGAATAGGTACAAATAATGTGCACTTTATGTAACTAAAGAGTGTGAACTTTAAAAAGGAAACAAAATAAGAAATATGCATATGTGGAACCACAAGTACCATAAAGAACATATTTGTTTTAAAGCATAGGCAAAGAAGTGAAGAAAAGTTCAAGAAACCAGAAAAGTATATTAAAAAAAAAATTCTGTTTGAAAGAGTATTTCTCCCATCTTGTAATCTAAATGTATACCTACAGTGGAATTTATTAAGGTCAATAGATTTATTTGTAAATTCCAATAAGCTTAAAAGCAAGCATAGCTAATTTGAAAACGAGGGGAAATTCCCATGCAATTAGCTTTACTTTCTAAGCTTGTTCACAGGTTGATTTTTTTCATCCTTCTCATTAAAGATTTAGGCACAAATAAACAAACTATCAAAGAAATACATTTATAAAAACAAAAATAACTTGAGCCACTTCTTTTGCAAAGTCAGATTTTCATAAATTCATTTATTAAAATCTATTGTAAATGTGGACTAAACTTCAAAAATGCATATGCAAATAATTTCTTCTAAGCTTATGTGACAGCCTGGTATCTATTTGCTACACTGAGAGAAAATATTAATTCTTTCTCATCTTGATTCACTTTTCCTTCTACTTTTTTGAGACATAATCATCTAGTGAGATAATGTTAAGTTCTGGAATGAGACTTATCTGTATACAAATCCTGTTCCTGTCACTTATGACTTTATGATATTGGGTCGGTTATTAACATTTCTAAGGCTCAGGTTCTTCTGATGAAAAATGGGGGAGAGGGATAATAGTAACAACAGGATTGTAGCAAAAATTCAACTAGACAACTATGCATGACAGAGTCTAGCAGAACCTCATAACTGTTAGTTTCTTTTTGTTTTTTGTCTGTTTGTTTTGTTTTATAAATTGGTTTTAAATTTACTATACCAATTAAAATTTAATTTACTATATCCATTTAAATTTAATTTACCAATTAAAGTATAATTGGTTTTATAAACTAGATTGTTAGTCTGAATAGACAGCAGATTACACTCAGTACAGTGAGTATAACACTAACTAAATTTTGAATGTTTCTTATATTCCAGGACTGTGCTAGGTGTCTCATTTATATGGCTAATCTCGTTTAATCCGCATAACAATACCATGGGATAGGTAATACTACTGTAGCCATTTTGCAGATAAGAAAAACGAAGCTTAGAAAAGTGAACAGGCTGAATGTCAACTGACAACGATGTAATCGCAGGCACTCTGACTCTTCCCCTCATTTGGACTATTCTCTAGGTTCTCACTAACTGGCCTTTGAAAGTAGCATTAGAGCAAACAAAAATGGGAATGGGGCAATTCAGGAAAGGAGCAGAATTCCAAATCTGGTAGCAGCAAGTAAAAAAAAAAAAAAAAAAAGCCACAGAAGGAATGCCAGGTGTAGAAGCCCTGCGCCCTACACAGCTCCCTGGAAAAGAAGGTGTTCGAAAACTGTGACTGCTCATCACCTCCCAACTTAAAGCCTCCTTGGTTGCTTATGCCATTTCTATAAAAGTCGTATGATTTTAAAAAGATATTTCAACTATTATGTATCAGTTTGTCGGTTATATAACTCTATGGGCCTGTGAAAAGAATCTCATCACTATAATAACCTTCAGACCAACATTAGTCTGAAAGATCATATTTTCTGGTTTTATTTGGGACTCCATAGGGATCTCCACATTCTACAGGTTGGTCAATACATTCAACAAGATATAGAAGGTGATCTCTTCTTCATTCTCAGTTTCATCTGTGAGGGCATTTTACTTCCAGACAACACAAGGGCTTGAACCAGAGATCAAATCTCTACAAATCTGCTTAATTTTGTGGCATAATTTATCTGTGACATACAATTAATTTTCCAATTAAAGTCAATTCAAATTAAATGTTTGGGAGAGTTTTCAATAGCTTTATGAAATAACTATAGACTAACAGTTTTCATTTTGTTCAATCATAAAATTAGCCACTGAATGGCTAATGACCTGAAGGAATTCTTGCCTCCTATTTCCTAATTTTCAAATATGCTGCAAAAGACCTCTTTAAAAAAAGTGTTAAAAAGTAAAGACGTTGCTTTGAGGACCAAGGTGCGCCTGACCCAAGCCATGGTATTTTCAATCACCTTACATGCAAGTGAAAGCTGTATAATAAATAAGGAAGACTGAAGAAGAATTGATGTCTTTGAATTATGGTGTTGGCAAAGAATACTGAATATACCATGGACTGCCAGAAGAGCGAACAAATCTGTCTTGAAAAAAGTACATCCAAAGTGCTCCCTGGAAGCAACGATGTCAAGACTTAGTCTTATATAGTTTGGACATGTTATCAGGAGGGACCAGTCCCTGGAGAAGGACATCATTCTTGGTAATGTAAAGGGTCGGAAAAAAAAGGAAGAGTCTCAATGAAATGGATTGACACAGTGACTGCAAAAATGGGCTCATACACAGCAACGATTGTGAGGATGGTGCAGCGCTACATAGTGTTTCGTTCTGTTGTACGTAGAGTTGCTATGAGTCAGAACTGACTCAAGGGCACCTAACAACAACATTTCCTCATTTAAATAGGAAATGACTTAAGTCCTGATGAAAAAGTCCTTCTAGAAAAAAAATATGTTTTTTCTTTTACCAGTTAAAATGTTCGTTTCCCAAGTTTGAGGTGGTGACTCCAGACTTCCAATACTTTAATTATTGTTTTTTTTATGTTTCACAACATAAAATGGATTATCATTTTAATTCACCTATCATAACAGATGAATTGCATATAATTTATACACTGAGTCAATAAATGCCTTGAAATTCCTTAAATTACATATTCTTTATTTGACAAATTTTCCCTTGTAATAATCTTCTATGGTTGTTAATTATAAGTCATAAAATATTGCCAAAGCTTCAGTCAAAATATACTATCAAAAGAACACAAGAAATTTCATTTTTTATGAGATCTCAAAATACGACTTTATCTATTGTCTATCTATCCGTCCACCATCCATCCATCCCTCTCTCTCTATCTACTCCTTATCCGTATCATCTGAAAACAAATTAGGAAACATAGTTGTTTGAATAGCAGTTAAGGAATCAGCTAGAAGTTAATTGAGGTACATCAGATTGCCAAATTGAAAAAAAAATCAAAATAACTAATATGAAATAAATGAAGAAATTCAACAGAGTATAAAAACAAAGGGTGTGTAACCATGCAACTCCATGGACAGTGACTACACATACAAGCAAATGAAAGCAGCTGACCACGTACCCACACACCTTGGCAGAGGTGCACTCCACACTCGTCGGCCACCACCTAGACAGATAATCTCTGATGTTCCTTCCAGTCGATAACCCGATGAGCATGAGAAGGTCAGAGTGTCGCCAACCCCAAAGCTGAACCCAATTCGGTTACCATAATGAGGAATTCCAGGATCTTCACAAGGTTCAAGATTATATTCTGTAAATCAAGGGAAGAGCCCCTCCCCCAGGGGGGAGGGGAACAAAGGAACATAGGAGTCACATTTAAGGGTATATTTGTATCTCTGAAAACTGGATATTTTTAGAGCATAGCTATATAAATACAAAGTGACTATGTATAATTACAGGTACATGTTGATGGCACACATAATATTCTTCTTTTGTGAAAGATCTAATAAATTAATGCATAATTTTATGCATGAAACTCAACACACATGAGAAAAAGTCCCCTTACGAATGATAAATTGTAAATGTATATACTTTCTTCTGCATTAGAAACATTTCCATTTCATAGATTTTAACTTATAATAATGGCATAGTAGATGCATATTTTCAAACACAAAATAGCATTTTGGAATGAAATTATTTGCACTTTTGAAATGTATTTTACTTAATGGTTTTAGTCTCAATACAGAGGCTCTTGTGCCTCTAGAATTATAAGGAGTTCAATTAGTCCATATTTTGAAAAACATGTCACTTCAGATGCAAAGGTTATGTAAGGCTGAAGTGCCCACATTCTAAAAATTATTACATTACAGATTTACACAAGAACTTTTCTCCAAGCAATGCATGAACACTATAAAAATGAAAAACTAAATACTCTTCAGGGCGTGAAAGAGTATATTTGATTAAACAACAATATTATAATTTATATACAGTCCTAAGAAGAAGTAGCTTAGATAAAGGTACTCCTAGAGCCTTGCTTACTACCTGGTTGCAACAGAGAAGAGGAATTGCTTCATGTTGATTAGCTATCATTTTTTAAACGTATTTGCATTTTTAGGTTAAAATTGATTATACTCTTTTAGTACTCATTATGGAATATCTTAATTATCTTATCAGATAAGAGTTTCCATCTAAAATAATATTAAAATAATAGTTTAAGAACAAGATTACCATTTACATGAATACAGACATAAAATTGTAATACTGCAATTCTACTTTTAGTAAGCTGCTTAAGATTTACTTAGTAATGCAACTCTATATTAAGAAATAATTACTTGTCTCACTATTCCGTTCAACTAGAAATTAGAACTCTAAGTAGAAAAAATACTTCTTACTATCCTTGGTCTTATAGAAATCATTATTTTTTTTTCTAGAACCTAAGTCAACATCTTTTTCATCGTTCTTCTCTTCTGGTATTTTTCCCTCTGTTTTATCATAAATAATGCCAGTACTTAAAAAAAAAAAAGATTTTTCTAACTTACTAAAGACCATTTTGTGTAGTATGTTTGTTTTCTCACCAGAAAATGTAATGTTGAATCCTTCATATGATATTGAAAAATCTGAAATGAATCGCAATTGAGCTCTGAAATTTCCATAGAGGCCAGCATTGATTGCTGAAGGAAGTTCTGAACCAGTTAGGCGTGCCAGTGGTTGAGTAAAACTACCGTTCTCGGTGATCAGTAAGTAGTCGTGATGATCTTCCAAATGAAAAGTGTGAAAGTTGAACTGCACGCCTATTAAGAAAAATAGGAAAATTAAACTAATCAGGTAAAACATGTAGAGTTATGAGACTAACTAAAACCAGAACTCTCCTTGTAGTTGAGTTTTTTCTGAAAATAAAATGCACTGCTATAAAATATTAAAAATGTATAGTACAATATTATCCTTTTTTTTGATTTGTTTCCTTCAGTTTCCTTAAGAGATATATAATGAGTCATATCTTGCAAACTGCTTAAAAAATAAAATTAAAAATCAATGCCTAAAAAGGAATCACCTGAGTTTTCTGAAAATTTTAAGCAAGATAAATATCCTTTGTTTATAACACAACTGCAGCTTCTGGTGAGCATTTGACATGCTTCCTCCGTTTCCTTCTCCAATTCCCTCAAACAACATAAAAACTATGCTTAGTAATAAAGCACCCAACTTCCAAAAAAAGCTACATGCCAATTTTAGAAGAGAAACACAGAGCAAGCATAGGGAGGTATGATTTGTTAAATGAATGTAATGACTCCCCATTTATTTATTTCTCACATGATTCATTTAATATACTGAAAAATGCATCTCACTGAATTTTCACAAACTGAACACCCTTTTGCAAACAGCATCCAAATCAATAAACAGAACATTACCAACATGCACAGCTTTTCATGTAACATTTCTGTCATTTCACTCTGCCAAAGGTAACCACTCACTTAGCTTCTAATATCATAGATTATTTTGCTGCTGTATCTAAATGTAATGAAATCATATAACATGTTCTCTTTTGGGTCTAACCTCTTTTACTCAGCATTAGGTATGTGAGACTCATCTCTGTTGCTGCGGGTAGGTGTAGACTGTTTATTTTCAGTGATGTATAATATACTATTCCATTTGTGAATATACCAACTTCGATTTATCAGTTCAGCTGTTGATGAGCATTTATGTGTTTGCAGTTTGGCATAAATGCAAATTAGTGATGCTATGAACATTCAAGTACATGTATTTTGGTAAATATATGTGCTTACGTCTATTGGGTACATACCTAGGAGTGGAATTACTGGGTCATAGATAAATATTCAGCTTTAGTAGGCACTTTCAGACAGTTTTACAAAGTGGCTATGCCAATTTACAATTCTATTACCAAATATATGAGAGTTTTGGTTGCTCCTCTACATCTTCACAAACATTTGGTAATTTTTTACTATTTCATTTGTTCCATTCTGGTTTCATGTTAGTTTTTAAAGACATTTTTCTAGAACACACATAAAAAGCTAGCAATTACACATACACACACACACACACACACACACACACACACACACATTACGTGCAAAGTACCAGATAGAGTGAAAGGAGCCATGGGGGAGCAATAGTTAAGTGCTTGACTACTAACCTAAAGGTCAGTGGTTCAAACCCACCCAGTGGCTCCACGTGAGAAAAGATCTGGTGATCTTCTCCTGTAAAGATTAAGGCCTAGAGAACCCATGGAGAAGTTCTACTCTATCACATGGGGTCACTAGGATTTGGAGTAGACTCAATGACACACATCAACAAAAACAACAACCACTACATGCATTCTTCTCTGGATGTGCTATTTTTTAATGGACCTAAAAATCACTAAAATCTTTACTGAGGAATTCCAAAGATTCAGAATAACAGTCTTTATCATTATTTACCTACATTTTAGTTATTAATTGACCTAAAAATCACTAAAATCTTTACTGAGGAATTCCAATGATTCAGAATAACAGTCTTTATCATTATTTACCTACATTTTAGTTATAAATGCTGGAAATTCTTGGAGTACTCATTGTTTAAAGTAAGAAAAAGTGATATAAAATGAGACAAAAACACCAGTGATGACAAGGCAAGTTTATTATTGCAGAATGGAGTAGTGATTTGGAGTGTGGAGAAGTTTTGAAAATGCACAATACAATTTCTCACTTGACAAAACTCTTTTTCAAAACATAATTTGTTTTTCTTTCTACAATGGGGAGGAATATGAGAGCTCTTTTACAGGAAGTCCAGATATTGTCAGTTTTTCAAATATGTTTTCAAGGTAAAAGTGGTAATAGACACTAGCCAGATGTGAAAGGGAATGGGTTGTCCATATGGCAAGAAATAAGCTCTTTAACATCTAGATTGGCCCCTATCTAAATTTACAGAATACCGTAAGATTAGAAAGTTCTGATAAATCAGTCTAATTTCTACTATAGAGTAAAGGTAAGAAAAAATAGATAACAGAAAAGTCAGAAAAAAGACCTGAGGGGGAAAAAGTCATTATCAGTACAATTTCTATTTTTTTAAGCATAATATGCTTTTTTCTCATATACACTGAATTAATCCATCACTTCATGTGTTAAATTAATCTCTCTGAGCCTCAGTTTCTCCATCTGTAAAATGGGGCCTAAAAGAGTTGTCTTGAAGTTTAAATGGACAACATATGAGAATGATTTGGCACAAGTAACTGTTAGCTATTGTTACTGTTCAGTCTCCCAAAATAAGAGTTAATTTTTTTCTTGTCACTTAGCCCTGGCCAGTCATTTTATAAGAGGAAGCTACTGTTTATTAGAGTATGATTTAATTGGTAAAATCTGTTTCCACTATTGCAAAAGCAACTTAAGACCTTCAAAGCTTTGCTAATGGCCAATTAATCCAAATAAGCAAAAGATACTAGGAACCCACTATATATTGTAAGTATAATGGAATGTAAATATTTATAAAACTGTAAATAACTCATGGTCTATCTGAAGGTAAAGACACGTAAATCAAAATTTCAAAATATTTGGCTAAATGCTATGAAATTGGTTAATATGAGTTGATACAGGAGCACAAAAATAGAAATGACTAATTTGTCTAAGGTAGAGGCTTCTGAGAGGCAATGATGTTGGAGAATAAGCAGAAGTGTGTGAGGAAATGGCTCTGGGTACAGACATTTCAGGACAAAGGAGCAGATGAGATGAAAGTAAAGAATCCTAAGAGGGCAGTGGGTATCATTCTTATGAGTAGTACCTTCTCATAAGAATGATAATTCAAGATGCCCTATTAAAGTGATTTATGTTACAGATATGAGCCTAAATGATTAAAAAAAAAAAAGTTTAGATTTTACATATAACAATGAAGATGTGATACGGTAGTATGAAAAGACTTTTGGGTTGAGAGTCAAAACTCCTGAAATATCTAGATTTTAGCTGCAGTCATGCCACCAATTATGACCTTGAGGGTACCACTTTGATTCTTCAAACACTTTGGGGTTTTTTTCATTTGTAATTTTACAGGATTGGGCTATGCTTTACCTAAGGCTTTTGTTATTGCTGTTGTTGTTTACAGACATACTCTTCAATTAGCCTTTTTTTTCCCTCTCCATTACCACTGGCCCCCTCTGCCCCCCAAGATCCTGGTAACCATTAATCTGTTTTTGTCTCTATGCATTTACCTGTTCTAAATATTTCTTATAAGTGGGATCATACAATATTTGTCCTTTTGTGTCTGGCTTAATATTTTTAAGTACAATATTGAAAATATTAAGCTAAGTCTAAGGTAGATTGGAGACCTGGTGGCACAGTTCTTAAGAGCTCAGCTGCTAACCAAAGGTCGGCCTTTCCAATCCACCAGCCGCTCCTTAGAAATCCTGTGGGGCAGATCTTCTCTGTTCTGTAGGGTCACTATGAGGCAGAATCGACTCGAAGGCAACGGGTTTTAAGGTAGATTATTTTTCCTCAAGGCTTCCAGGAAACTACATATAATTATTTTCTTGATCTGTGTAATGTATTTAAGAAAAACCTCCTAAGGTATCATTGTAAACAAGGAGCAATATAGGCTGAATGACACTGTAGTTAACTGAATTCGAAAATGTTGAACAATTGTATGTATTCATACACCTTGACAATGTTAAGCAGTGGAGAAGATATCACAGATGATGTGTTTGAAGTTTATTTCTTAAAAATTTAGATACTTAGGTCTGCCCTAGTGAACACAGTTATAAACCCCTTAAAATTTTGAAGACCATGATTCTTTAGGAAAATTCTGACTGTATGTAGTAAATGAGTATAGAACACCATGAAACCATATATACAGTATGTTCTCAGTGTATATATATAAAAAGCAGGTATAAATAACCACTGGAGGAAAATACAACAAAATGTTATCAGTGATTCACTCTGATTGGTGAGGTTAAAGTGATTTTTCGATTCTTTAAAAAATTTTTTTCATTTTCTGTGATCAACATGTATCATTTTTTATAATTGGAAACTCTTTAAAATCAACAGAAAAGGTATCATGATGAACAAATGTATATATTATCAAAAGCTAGCTAAGATATTAGATAACAGACTCCAGATTTAACATAACGTCACAGGAATCCTGGATCTAGACCAATAGGAAAAAATATAACAGGAGTAAATATAAAATCCTACACTGAAGATAGGAAAAAAATTAATTGCATAATTATAGAACTTTAGGGATTAGGATTAACTTTAGTGTCCCAACAATATAAAAAAGTTATTTAGTTGACTACATATTCCTTGAAGCCTTAGTGGCACAATGGTTGAGTGCTTGGCTGCTAACTGAAAGCTCTTCGGTTCAAATCCACCAGACTTTCCACAAGAGAAAGATGTGGCATTCTGCTTCCATAAAGATTTACAGCCTTGGAAACCCTAAGGGCCAGTTCTACTCTTCATATAGGGATTATGAGTTGGAATCAACTCCATGGCAATGAGTTTTTTGGGTGGGAGTGTTCAGTCTGGAAAAAAAAGGTAAAGTTTGGGGGTTGGGAGTGTGCAAAAAGTGTTGCTCACAAAAAAGTGACTTGGTGAAATTGAGAAATTTAAGTTGCAGCAGGGATTAAGTTGATTTTTATATAATTCCAGAGAGCAGAACAGCGGTGACAATTGCAAAATAATTTTTGAATAATTAGAACTGTACTAAAACGGAGTAAGTTTTCCCAGTTACTAAATTCCCATCGATGGAATTACCCATGTCAGAACAGTTAATCATGTTTATGGAACACTGTAGAAAGCATTGGTATGTTAGATGAGAAGTTAGACTACATTACCTCTAAGTTTTTTCCCTATTTTAAGAGAGTATCCTTCATATAACTTTGGATACACTTTGAAATAGTTGTAGTTCAAATAAACTTTGTTGGCTCTTAAAAGAAAGGCATCTAAGTCTGCCTTCCTTGCCATGTAAATACGGATTTAATTAACACTTGCAACCTGTGAAGATGCAAAAACTTAAGTGTTAATTAAACCTCTATTTACATACCAAGCAGTATGTAGCCCTACATTTTCTTGTATAATATAAAGGAGCTAATTTTAAACTCCATTAATCCACCGCACACTGGAATAATAGGATGCTTTGGTTAACTTCCAGTTAATTGTCTAGTGTTATGAAGAACAACAAAAATCCAAGTTTACAAACTCTTCTACCTCATTCCATGTGTTTAATACTAGAATACCCATTTTTAATAACATTTTTTCTCAGTAATATTCTAATTACTCTATTGAAATCTAACTACAACAATTCCTATATAATCCTTTCCCCCGATAAAGTGATGTATAGTTTCACCAAAAGCAGTCCTCATTTATAAAATCTCAGTGAATTTAAATTTATTAAACACAAGTTTTATTTTCAAAATTGTAAAACCCTTCTCTCATTGCTACTCATTTTTTGTTTTGTATTGTTTCGGGTTTCCTTTTACATCTTCTATTAGTAAAATATCAATAACAGAAATATTAATAAGAAACAACAGCTAAAAGAAAGCCTGCTTCTCAAAAGCAGTTTTAAAAAAGTACGTTAACTCCTTTTAAAGGTTTAATATATAGAGAATTTCAGGTAAATAATTTTGTTTTTATTTTTTTTTTATTTATTATTGTACTTTAGATGAAGATTTACAGAACAGAATAGCTTCCCATTAAACAATTAGTACACATAATGATTTGTGACATTGGTTACCAACCCGACAACATGTCAACACTCTCCCTTCTCAACCTTGGGTTCCCAATCACTACCTTTCTTATCCGCTCTTGTCTTCTAGTCCTTATCCCTGAACTTATGTGCCCCTTTAGTCTCATTTTGTTTTATGGGCCTGTCTAATCTTTGGCTGAAGAGTGACCGTAGGTGGATGGATTTACATCTGGGTTCTCAATTCTGTTCCATTGGTCAGTGTTATCTGTCGTTGTACCAGTACCAGGCTGTTTTGACTACTGTAGCTGTATAGTAGCTTCTGAAGTCAAGTAGTGTGAGTCCTCCAACTTTTTTCTTCTTCTTCAGTAGTGCT
Source organism: Trichechus manatus latirostris (assembly GCF_000243295.1). Classification (NCBI taxonomy): domain Eukaryota; kingdom Metazoa; phylum Chordata; class Mammalia; order Sirenia; family Trichechidae; genus Trichechus; species Trichechus manatus. Next base: position 619,208 of record NW_004443958.1, read on the forward strand.
TTACTTATTCGGGGCTTCTTCCCTTTCCATATAAAGTTAATGATTAGTTTTTCCATCTCTTTGAAGAATGTTGTTGGTATTTGGATCAGGATTGCTTTGTATTTGTAAACTGCTTTAGGTAGAATTGTCATTTTCACAATGTTGAGTCTGCCTATCCATGAGCATGGTATGTTTTTCCATTTACGTAGATCCCTTTGGGTTTCATGCAGTAGTGTTTTGTAGTTTTCTTTGCATAGGTCTTTTACATCCCTGGTTAGATTTATTCCTAAGTATTTTATTTTTTAGGGGCTATTATAAATGGTATTGTTTTGCTGACTTCCTTTTCATCATTCTGTTTATTGATGTATAGGAAACCAACTGATTTTTGTATGTTTACCTTATATCCTGCTACTCTGCTGAATCTTTCTATTAGTTCCCTCATTTTCTCATGGAGTCTTTTTAGTTTTCTATGCATAGCATCATATCATCCTCAAATAGGGACAGTTTTACTTCTTCTTTACCAAATCGGATGCCCTTTATTTCTTATTTTTGCCGTATTGCTCTAGCTAGGACTTCCAGCACAATGTTAAACAGGAGTGGTGATGAAGGGCATCCTCGTCTTGTTCCTGTTCTCAAGGGGAATCTCTTCAGCCTCTCTCCATTAACATGATGTTGACTGTTGGTTTTGTACAGATGCTCTTTATTATGTTGAGATATTTCCCTTCTATACCTATTTTATTGAGACATTTATCAGGAATAGGTATTGGACTTTGTCAAATGTCTTTTTTTATCTATTGATATGACCATGTGATTCTTTTCTTTTCTTTTATTGGTGTTGTGGAATACATTGATTCATTTTCTAATGTTGAACCATCCTTGTATACCTGGTATGAATCCCACTTGGTCATGGTGTATTATTTTTTTTTGATATGATGCTGAATTCTATTGACTAGAATTTTGTTGAGAATTTTTCCATCTATATTCATGAGATATATTGGTCTGTAATTTTGTGGTATCTTTGCCTGGTTTTGGTATCAGGGTTATGCTGGCTTCATAGAATGAATTCAGAAAGTATCCCTTCTTTTTCTATATTCTGAAATATTTTGAGTAGTACTGGTGTCATCTTTTCTCTGAATGTTTGGTAAAATTCTCCAGTGAAGAAATCTGGGCCAGGGTTTTTTTTTGCTGGGAGTTTTATATTACCTTTTCCTTCTCTGTTCTTGTCATGGATCTATTCAGATTTTGAACAACATCTGGTGTTATTTGGGTAGATAATGTGTTTCTAGAAATTTGTCCATTTCCTTTAGGTTTTCAAATTTGTTGGAGCATAGTTTTACATAGTACTCTGTTATGATCCTTTTTATTTCAGTTGGGTCTGTTGTAGTGTCCCCCATTTTATTTCTTTTTTGGGTTATCTGCATCTTTTCTTGTTTTTCTTTTGTCACTGTGGCCACTGATTTATTGATTTTGTTGATCCTCTCAAGGAACCAATTTTTGGTTTCATTGATTCTTTCTTTTATTTTTCTATTCTCTATTTCATTTATTTCTGCTCTGATTTTTTTAATTTCCATTCTTCCAGTGGCTGTGGGCTTATTTTACTGTTCTCTATTTGTTTGAGTTGTGTAGCTAATGTTTTGATTTAATCCCTTTCTTCTCTTTTGATGTGCGCATCTATTGCTATAAGTTCACCTCTGAGCACTGCTTTTGCTGTGTTTCGAAGGTTTTGGTATGATGTGTTTTCATTCTCATTTAATTCTATGAATTTTTTTATTCCATCTTTTATTTCTTCTATTACCCAGTGGTTTTTAAGCATAGTGTTATTCAGTTTCCTTGTAATTTTTTTTTCTTGCTATTCCTGTTGTTAATTTCTACTTTGATGGAGTTGTGATCAGAGACGATACTTTGTATCTTCTCAATGTTTTGGATTTTGTTGAGAGTTGTTTTGTGGCCTAAGATGTGTTCTATACTGGAGAACTTTCCATGTGAATTGGAAAAGAATTTGTACTTTGCAGCTGTTGGGTGGAGTGTTCTATTTATGTATATGAGGTCAAGTTGGCTGATTGTGGCCTTTGGATCGTCTGTATCTTTGCTGAGTCTCTTTCTAGATGTTCTCTCCTTTAGTGAGAGTGATACATTGAAGTCTCCTACTATTATTGTGGAACTGTTAATTTCTGTTTTCAGTGCTGTTAGAGTTTGTTTTATGTATTTTGAAGTCCTGTCATTGGGTGTGTAGATATTTATTATAGTTATATCTTCATGATGGATCGTCCCTTTAATCATTATATAATGCTGTTGTTTGTCTTTTATGGTGGATTTTGTTTTAAAGTCTATTTTATGTGAGATTAGTACTGCCATTCCTGCTCTTTTTTTGGTAGCTGCTTGCTTGATATATTTTTTTCCATCCTTCAATTTTTAATAAATTTATGTCTTTGTTTCTAAAGTGTGTCTCTTATAGACAGCAGGTGTATTTTTTTTTTTTTATCCATTCTGTCACTCTCTGTCTCTTTATGGGTGCATTTAGGCCATTTTTGTTCAGTGTAATTATTGATAGGTGTGAGTTTATTGCCATCATTTTGTAGTGCTTTTTCTGTGGTGCTGATGTTTTCTTTGTTCCTCTTAATCTCCTGTGTTGAACTCCTTTTGTTTGTGGATTTTTTCCATTTCTTTTGTTTTTGTAGATTTTGTATTTACTGAGACTTTAAGTTTTTCTTCATTTTGATGAGTAGGTTTGTTAACTTTCTTTGTGGTTACCTTGAAATTTACCCTTATCTTCATAAGTGTGAACCAGTCTTTTATTACTTGGTATTACCTGGCCTTCCTCTCCAATAGAAAATTCTATACCTACACCATTTACTCTCTCTTTTATTGTCCTGATGTTGCTTTCATTTACAGATTAACCTCTCTGGCTCCCTGCTATAAATCTTTTAGTTTGATTAATCCTACAGAGTTCATTTCCTAGGTTGGTGTCTGGCTGATGCAGTCTTGCATCCTAGATTCAGTCTGTCATCTGATGTTGTTTGTTCTCAAACTGAAGGACTCCCTTTAATAATACTTGCAGGTTTGGTTTGGTTTTTAAATGTTCTCTTAATTTCTATTTATCTAGAAATATCTTAATTTCACTATCATATTTGAGAAGGAGTCTTGCAGGATATTTTATTCTTGGTTGGTGTCATGGATTGAATTGTGTCCCCCAAAAAATGTGTGTAGCAACTTGGCTAAGTCATGATTCCCAGTATTGTATGATTGTCTAATCTGATGTGATTTCCTTATGTGTTGTAAACTCTATCACTATGATGATGTTCTATGTGATCTCTGTATGTGCTGTAAATTCCATCACTGTGATGAGGTTATAGTGATGAGGTTTACAAGATTAAATAGTGTCTTAATCCAATCTCTTTTGAGATATAAAAGACAGAAGCAAGCGGAGACACATGAGAACCTCATATCACTAAGAAAGCAGTGCTGGGAGCAGAGCACGTCCTTTGGACCTGAGATTCCTGTGCAGAGAAGCTCCCAGACCAAAGGAAGACTGATGCATCACAAGGACCTTCCTCCAGAGTTGACAGAGAGAGAAAGCCTTCTGGAGCTGATGCCCTGAATTTGGACTTGTAGCCTACTGGACTGTGAGAGAATAAATTTCTCTTTGTTAAAATCATCCACTTGTGGTATTTCTGTTAGAGCAGTACTAGATGACCAAGACAGTTGGCAATTTCTTTTTCCTTCGAAGTTTTATTTATGTCATCACATTGCTTTCTTGCCTGCATGGTTTCTGCCAAGTAATCAGAGTTTAGTCTTATTGTTTCCCCTCTGCATGTGACTTTTCGTTTTTCTTGAGCAGGTCTCAGGATTCTTTATTTGTCTTTGGTTTTAGTGAGTGTGATTATGGTATGTCTTGGTGATTTTCTTTTGGGATCTATCATACAGGAGTTTGTTGAGCTTCCTGGATGGTCAGCTTTTCATCTTTCTTGATATTAGGGAAGGTTTCTGTCAGCAAGTCCTCAATGATCCTGTCTATGTTTTCTTTTTCTCCTCCTGTTCTGGAACTCTGATCACTCTCAAATGTATGCTTTTGATTGTATCCCACATCTTTCTCAGGGTTTCTTCATTCTTTTCTCGTTTTTCCTCAAAGTGGTATTCATGTATTTGTCTTAAATTTCACTGATCCTGTCTTCCATGTTTCAAACCTGCTCCTCAGACCTTCTATGACACTGTACATTTCTGAAATCTTATTGTTTATCTGTTGGATTTCTCATTGCTGTTTTTGTGTGATTTCTAGTTGTGAATTTATTTTGAGATTTTTTTCCTGTATTATTTTCCTGAATTCTTCCATTGTTTTGTCTGTGTTTTCCATGATTTTATCTGCCTTTCCATGATTTTGTCTATTTCTTCCTATTTTTACCTGCTTTTTCCTTCAATTTTGGATAGCTCTGAATATTAAAGATTTGAATTCCCTATCAGGTAGTTCCAGCAAGTTTTCTTCTGCTGGAAGGTCATCTGGTGTTTTATTTTGGATGCCTACTGGAATAATCCTGTCTTTTTTTTTTATGTTTCGATATTGTCTGCTGTCTTTGGGACATTCAATAGTTATTTTCTTCATTTATTGATTGTAGTTTTGTTTGTTTCATCCTGATTTTTTGTTTTATTTGGTTATGTCTGAGGAGGTGGGCTGGGCATTGTTTGTTGTTTGCTTCTCTGTGAGTATGATACTTCTTACCACCTTGTCCAACGGGCAGAGCCAGTCACTCTGCTGTGGTACAGCAGGGCTGGTCCAGCAGAAGGGGAGGGGCTGACTTGGGTCATCTGTCACTGGTACTGGGGCCAACAGGGTGGGGCTGGGGGTCAGTGCAGGACCAGTTCTGGTAGACTGTGCCTGTGCTGCTCAGAGGTGCGGTGTTCAGTGCGTGGTGCAGACAGACATGAGGGAAAGAGGAGGTTGTGATGTGTGGAGCTAAGTGGGTTTTGGAAAAAAGAGAAAGATGAGAGAGAAACAGAAGCCAAAAAAACAAAAGTGCTGAGGGAGCCTGTTGTTGGAGTGGCACAGATCCAGGGAAGCTGTGTGCCTGTGGATTTCTATCCAGGTGGTGAGGCACAGCCTATCAAGAAGGGGCAGATACAGCTAGATGGATGGGAGAAAGTAATGGAAGGAAGGGAGAAAGGGATAAGAAACCAGGTAAAAAAAGAAGAAAGAAAGGCACACATAGCTATGTGGTTGGGAGAAAGGAATGGAAGGAATGTAGATAGAGACAAGAAACCAAGAAAAAAGATTAAAAAAAAAAAAGATGCCAGTTGTTTGGGAGGAAGGAAAGGACGGGAGGTATAGAGAGGGAAGAAACCATGAAAAAAAAGAAGAAAAAAAATGCTCCAAGGGAGCCCACCAGAAGTCAAACGGCACTGTATAGCCCATCCAGAAGGAGTGGAGATGGCACACAGCACGAGGTATTCAGGAGAAGGGTAAAGAAGGGAGGTAGAGCAAGACAAGAAACCAAGAAGAAAAACAGAAAAGGAAAAACTCTAAGGGAGCCCAATGGAAGTGGATCTCCACTGAGCAGTGCTTCACAACTCATCAAGAAGGAGCAGAGATGTCACATGGCTCCAAGTGTTCAAGAAAAGGGTAAGGAAGGAAGGTAGAGAGAAGCAAGAAACCTAGAATAAAAAACAAAGTAAAGAAAAGAAAGAAAAAAAAAATGTCCCAAGGGAGCGCACCAGAAAGGATTCCCAGCCAAGTGGTACTGTAGAGCCTGTCAAGAAGGAATGGAGATGGCACACATTGCCAGGTGTTTAGGAGAAGGGTAAGGAAAGAAGATAGAGGGAGACAAGAAATTGAGAAAAGAAAAGAACTGAGAAAGGAAAAAAAAAAAAAGATGCCCCGAGGGAGCTCACTGGTATGGTGGCATAGATGCGGGAAGTGGCTCCCCAGCTGTGCAGCACTGCACAACCCATCTAGAGGGAACAGAGATAGCACACAGTGACAGGTATTTGGGAGAAAAGAAAGGAAAGATGACAGACAGAAATAAGAAATCGTGAAAAGGAAAAGAAAAAATCCCCAAGGGAGCCCACTGGCTTGGTGGCTTGGATGGGGGAAGTGGCTCCCAAGCTGCTAGGCACTGCACAGCCTGTCTAGAGGGGAAGAGACTGCACACAGCACCAGGCATTCAGGAGACAGGAAAAGAAGGCAAGTAGAGAGAGGCAAGAAACTGAGAAATGAAGAAAAATAAAAATGAAAATCAAAAAGGAATAAATAAATAAATACAAATGAAAAAAAAAAAAAGAAATGTACCCAGGGATCCCACCAGCAGAGCAGACTCAGGAAGTGGCCCCCAAGATGCTAGGCACTGCACAGCCTGTTTAGAAGGGGTAGAGACGGCACACAGCAGCAGAGATCCAGGAGACATGATAATAAGGAAAGTAGAGAGAGATGAGAAATTGAGAAATGAAGAAAAACAAAAAGGAGAAAAGAAAATAACAAAAAAGAATAGAAAAGAAAGAAATGCCCCCAGGGATCCCACTGGTGTGGATGTCCAGACTGGGGAAGTGGCTCCCAAGCCACGCAGTACAGCCCAGCTAGAAGGGGCGGAGATGGCACATGGATTCAGGTATTTGAGAGAAAGGAATGGAAAAAGGTGAGAGAGAGAGAAGAAACCAAAA